>NW_007258861.1:504734-507666 GCF_000164805.1 Carlito syrichta | reverse complement strand
AAAAGCTTTTTCTGCATCTAATGAGATAATCATGTGGTTCTTGTTTTTACATCTGTTGACATACTTAATGACATTTACGATCTTGTGAATGTTGAACCAGCCCTGCATCCTGGGAATGAAGCCTACTTGGTCATGGTGGATGATATTTCAGATGTGTTTTTGGATCCGATTTGCTAAAATCTTGTTGAGGATTTTTTTCACCTTTATAAGAGATATTGGCCTGTAGTCCTCTTTTTTTGTTGGATCTTTACCTGGTTTGGGTATCAGTGTGATGCTAGCTTCATAAAATGTTTTGGGGGAGAATTCCATCTTTCTCAATTGCCTGAAATACTTTCAATAGGATTGGTATCAGCTCTTCCTTGTACATTTTGTAGAATTCTGCTGGAAAACCATCCAGTTCAGGGATTTTTTTTAAGATGGTGTTCGTATGACAGAGTCAACTTCCTGGGTTGTTATTGGTCTATTTACTGTCTCAATGTTTTCTTGTTTCAACCTGGGGAGATTGTGTGATGTCAGAAAGTCCTCCATTTCGTTTAGGTTATTTTGTTTGTTTCCACATAGGTAAAAGGACAGACCGAGAGTGGAAAGCCATTTTTCATCTTGTTCTTAAACCCTGACACAATGATGAGAAAATAGAAGCTGTGCTTTTGGAGAAATGCACGCTTTAGGTATAATTAACTTCACCGATTTTGTCTTTTCAGAAACAGACTTCCAGGTATCTGAGTTATCTCATAGTGGCAATCAAGCTTGCCTAGAGTAAAGGGAATTTACAAGGCCTAAGACATCATGCATTGGGCAAGGACTGTAAAAGTCATGAAACTTGTAATTACAAAACTTATAACCACTCAGAGGGAGAGCAGGTAGGGATTCGATCTTCCAGTAAATTGGACACTATCTACAGGGAAGCCAAGGATCTCCCGAAGCTAGCCACTGGGAATGCCTACGAGATAAGGGGAGGTACACCCTCCATTAGGTCTAAGGAATGTCGTTTGGGAAGGTGCAGGAGAATTAGAATCCTTGTCACGCCCTTTTCTAGGGGCTATGATAATGTGGGTGGACATTAATGGGTCTCTGTGTCACAGGTTCTCCAAGACATCCACAGGTGGTCAACAAGGAAGTCACAGCAGTCACGACAGTCATGTGTGGCATCTCCAAGAGAAGGATTTAAGCCAGAACACTGGGGAGCCACAACGCGACCCTCACCTAGAGTGTAAACCTACTCCCTGTCTGTGGGGGGTGAACTTTTCTTAAATAAATCCTTTCTTCTCTCACCTCTGTGTGTTGCAATTTTTTGCATCTACTCGGATCCCCAGGTTTCCAGGGTGCACTCCTGGCTTGCCAGCCCCAGCAGTGCTGCGCACCTCCCCTCGCCTCTTCACCCTCACCCTGTCCCTGCTGTACCCTAACAGAAACAGTGGGGATTTGTTTTAATACACTGAGTTTCTGGATGTGACTTTGAGATAAATGGGTTGTATTGACTTCTAGCCTTTCATTTCTATCTCAAGGACTGCTTAAGCCGTCTGACAGGCAGGCAGTAATATTCAGGGTATTTTCAACTCTGAGGTAGGTTGCAGGTAATTTTTATTAGGGTGGACTGAACTTCCTTGAAAGTGTGTGAGAATGTCTTAAACATATTTGGCCTTTCTGCCGGAGACCAGCTCCAGCCGGGTTCAGGGCACCCCAAAGGTGGAGACGGCATCGGCGATTGGGGGAAAGAAGAGAGAAAGAGAGAGAGAGAGAAAGAAAGAGATTGGACTCCGGTCTAGTGCAGAAGCGATGTGTGTTATTGGGAATTACAACGGGTCTTTTATACACAAAGTCAGATGTGGAAGGGGCATCCCCCACCCACCAGAAACCTTAATCCATGAAAACTTAATCAATGATTGCCTTTAAACCCTTTTCATATGATAATCTTAAAATCCCATAACAAAGGATAACCTAATCTGTGACTGACATATTCTATAAACCTTTTTCATCCTAAGCTGATTGATTTATGCCAAGTTAAACAATTCTATAGAAGTTTAAGTATTTACTTTACAAACAAAAGTGGCCCATCCCAGAATGTTTGGAATGTGGCCCAGTCCAAAGATCACAGTGGGCTACCTACAAGTAACCCAGCCGCATTCTTTCACAAAATGGCTGTCTTCTAAAACTGTATTCTATAATTTGCACCTTCAATAAATCCTAAGATCATGACCCAGAAGCCTGTGACCAATACTAAGGCTCTTAGATGTGACACGAGTTTGAATTATAAGTTGTGTGAAAGCCAAAACTGCAGTTTGTGGAAGAATGGGAGCAATGAGCTTCTAAAGTTAGCTTGTGTTCATCCTGGTCTCAGAGTTTTTATGTTTTGAGCTCACAGGAGCTTAATCTGGTTAGTGCTGAGTAGAAAGGGGGAGGAAATGGGGTCAATAGTTCCTGAACGTGTCCTAGTGCTCTTGGGGTCAGTGGCCCTTCCTGATCCCTAACGTTCAGTGGGCCTCTGTGGCCAGCTCCCAACATCTCCCCCTTTTTTATTTTTTAACATGAAACCATGAAACTCCATATTGCTCTTCTTTAGAACTCTGAAGATGATTGGGAGTAAACACAGCAACAAAAGAATCACTGCTCCGCAAATTCCCACATTGATAAGTATAGACATTAATGATTTTTGATTAGCAAATGATGCCTGAATTTCTTGATGTAATTTAGTAAGGTCTATACTCAGGTCTGAATGATTCCAAATTCCAAGTTACTTTGTCCCAGGTATGGACAGATTTAAACTCAGAGTGACATTGGAGAGCCAATTTCTTTTTTAGGTCACAAGTTCTTGCCCTACTGCTAAACTCCTTCCTCCAAAGCACTAACTTACTTTCCCACTTCTGGTCTATGATTTTCTGAATAGCTATGGCAGTAAAACCATTTTTTATACAGCCAATCAGCAAACGTAGTT
>NW_007258861.1:495148-504185 GCF_000164805.1 Carlito syrichta | reverse complement strand
CAGATCACCTTGTCCTGGGTTTGGCATTGGATACAGTCACACTTAAAGCAGTATTGGTCCCTCCGCTGCTTCTGGCGCTCCTCACTGATCATTAGCATATCCAGGTAGCAGATGGTGAGCTCTTCTCCCACCTCGATATCTCAGACTGCACGCAGTAAGTTTGTCTTGTTTTTGGTCCTGCATTCTTTTCTCCTCCCAGTTGTTAAAGACTTTAAAGGCTGTGTCCAATAGTTATAGTTGAGGGGTTTGTGGGCCAAGAGGCTGGCTTAACAGCCCCTAATATTCATTGAGTTTGTAATAGTGTCCCAAGTATTGCTCATGATTTTTCCTCATTTAACTTTATACCAACTCTACGAGGTAGGGACATTTTTACAGAGGGAGTGCCCCAACCTTGGGAAGTTTTAGTAACTTTCCCAAGGTTGCAGAGCTGGCCTTGGGATTGATAAACCTTCAACACCCATCTCCAGCCCTGACAAAAACTCTTCCCTCAGGACCTTCTTGTGCCTTCTCAGCAGACCTGAAGCATCATCATCGTGCCAACTACGGTGAGGAAACTGAGGCTCAGGCGGCTGTGTTATAACCACGTTCTATAAGATTCCCCTTCTACCCGCTGCCTTCTTCCCCTGAGAAGTCTGAATACCATCATTTTTCTGGCAAGAGTCCAGATCAGAGGTCAAACACTTGAAGCTAAGTTCTGTCTCCCCTTCCCCTTCCGCTTCGGGTGTAATTTGGAGATAATGAAAGTACCTAATGGGGTTGCCGTGAGGATATATTTAGAGGGCTTAAAACAGTTTCTGGCATACAGAAGGTGCTCTCTAAGTGCTTTCTATGACTATGGCAGGAGTAAGCTCTTCAGAGCCAGGAATTGTGGAGCTTTCTTGATGTCATGTGGGCTCACAGCAGCCTGGAACCTGGCATCGTGCTTCTTGGTTTTCTCAGTACATGACCCCTCTCCCTAATGCCACTCAAGACAGTGACATGGGGGATTTTGTTGAGGGAAAAAAGGGTGAGAGGATGTAAATCTAGACTATGTGAGGCCTATCCCTTCTACTCACCTTCACCTTCTCATTCCCAAAGAGAAAGAGGATGAGGAAGCTGGCCTCTTGCTTCAGGGCCAGGTGGGGCCACCAGGCCTCCCTTTGCCAACGTTCCCTATGCAGAGTGCTCCAGATGACATGGGACTTGGTGGTGTGGAAGCAAGGATTGAAGTGGAAGGCGATACCAGGCCGGGGGCACAGGCTGCAGTCACACTGGAAGTCCACCTGAAACCTGGTGGGAGATGAGGCTTTCAAAGTACAATTTTTATCAGACACAGAGGCCCAAAAGGCAGAGGGGGTCCCTGGCTTGATGCCTCTCAGGCTAAGATCCAGCAACCCCAGGCAACTCCTTTACCTGTGTGTACCAAGAGGGACCACACCCTGCAGCATGACCATGTTGCCTGCCTGCGTGCAGGGTGCCCAAAATTGTGGTGACATAAGGAACTACTTGAACAAGGTGGAAACCCATTCAGGCAGGGTTGGAGAGAGAACCAAGAAACCCCTATGTAGGGTGGGAAGGACAAGAAAAAACTTTCTCTCCCAAAATAGAAAATATATTTGTAGAGGAAAATCTGTTTTCTGTGAAATATTCTCTTCCACCTACTTCCTTCTCTGGATCCTAATATAGCAAAGCCACATTGCACTGGCGATGCAACATTCAGCTCCACTGTCCCACTGAAGCACTGGCCAATACCTCTCCCAGCTACTAGGCTATGACAGGCCGCAGTGTCCCCAGTGAGGCTTGCCATGCACTGGATGCCACACCGGACCCCAGTAATCTGGTGTTGAGGGTTCCTGAGGACTGCTTAGAGGGGAGGCAAGAAGAATGAACAAATTGGAAACTGAGAAGTGACCCTGAAATGCACCCCTGGGGAGACACCTCCAACGGCCTTTCCAGGTTCACGTTCCCCACATAGATGGTGCCTGGCCCTCCTAAGACACACCACACACTTTTAGAACCCGCTGCCTTTTCTGTGCCACCTCTCCATTCTCTCTCCACCCTCTTTCTCCAAACACCATCCCCTTGTGTGTCTGAATCATTTCTTCCTTCTCCTGAGTTCCCAGAGCACTTTACTCACACAGCTGGTTTAGCCCTGGGCCCTTGGGTCAGAGGGACTGGCTGGTTGTTTTCCCTGAGAGTCCACAAGCCCCTCAAAACTGAAGCCTTGTCTGTCTTTCCTATGGTCCTCAGCACCCAGCCTGGCAGAGCAAGGGCTCTGCATTGATGTTTGTGGAATGAGTGTGAACAGAACAGCAGGTAGTTATCTGGCTGGGCCACGTGATTGGCCTCTGGTGTTGCTCTCCAATTCCCAGCAACCTGAAGCCCAAACCACCCAGAAAGAGCTGAGATCCACTACCACTGCCCTCCAGGAGGGACCTCACAGCCTGTAAGGCAAGGAGCCCTTGTAACCTAGGCAGCTGCATCTGCCCATCACTCAAACACTAGTGGGGGGTGTGTGGGAGGCTCTAGATCCCCACCTGTGAAGCTCAGCATGCTCAGAAGTGCAGTGGCCTCTGCTTCCCAGGCTCCCTCCAGGCCTGTAATTAACAGCTGATGCACTGGGGGAGGAACAATAAGGGAAAGTGATAGTGCTCCTTAGTAGGGGGTGTCTGGGGGAGTTCCACCTCTGTAAAGCACTGCTGGGCTGCAGAAAATCTCCTGGGCACTGACCAGCAGGAGGAGGAGGAGAGGAACCCCCCACCCCAGTCCTCCTCCCTTCCAGGCTGGAGATGAGACTGCCCTTGATAGAGGTAATCAATGCCCTCTCCCCCAACTGCCAATGATCCTAACCCCTCCCACATCCTCTTAGCACCCATCACATTAGGGGCACAGCACTGTGGCTCCAGGCTTTCGCGATTTACAAAGCAATGACCCTAGAACCCAGCATTCACAGCCAAGTGGGAATTAGCAGGTCAGTCTCAGGAGGGCCTTCCAGAACCCAGGGCAGATGCTGGGAGGGAAGCAGGACCCAGAAATGAGATCTCTCCACTCCACCACCCAGGTGTCTGGGCCCTGCTGGAAGCCAGGAGCTTGGAAACTCAGGAAGTTCCAGATGAGAGCAGAGGCTCACTGGGTGGGTAACAGGCGACTGCAGGATGGACCTGTCAGGAATCAGGTCGTTTTTCTCCAGGTGACATCAACTCCAACTCAGGCTGCAGATTCTGTGTCCAGGAGCCCTAACCCCACCTGACTGACTCACTTTCCCCAGCTAGGTTCCTGAGTGCATGGGGCAGCTCTCCTAGCTGTCAGTCTCACCTGCTCCCTGCAGGGTCCTAATACCACTTGGAGCAGGCCTGGGATGGCAATGGTCCAGCTCCTGGGAACCACTACAGCCACAGCCCACAGGGTGCACAGCAGAACTCTGGCAGGACTGGGACTGTCAGCAGAATCTCCGTATCCACAGATGCACAGCTGGCGCCATGCAGCCAGCTAACTAGCCCCTCCGGATCTGAAGGATGTGGCCACTGCAGAAGGAAGCCAGGGGTTGACTCCTCTGGGGCCAGCGAGGGTTTGTGGTTTCTGAGGCTCCAGGAGGAAGGGGAGGTGGTGCAGGTATCAGAAGAAGCCCTGCCCCCAGCTTCCGAACAGACTTGGTGGCTTCTCCTTTCTTCCTCCCTTCCCCCATCTCTTCATTTCCTTGTCCCTTTCCCCACTCTTCCTCCTCTTCCAAGCCTGATGGTCCCCTGAGACTCCATGTCAGAACCAGCTGGAAATGCCAGGGCTGAGCTAGGGTCATGAGAAGGGCGGGAAAAGAGGGTCCCATGGCTCAGAAAAGGTAAATGAAAAACATGTTATCCCTATTGATACTACACAAAATCTTGTTCAAAAGAGAAAACTAAATTCTATCTTTGCCTCAGTGTATTATTAATACTAGAGTAATTTTAATAAAGTCTCGTAAACAAAATCATCCAATCTCCATCAGCTTTGACCATACAAGATAAGAGTTCTATCTTTTATCTCTTACACATTTTCCTATTTTCTTTCTTTACTCAATTTTCTGTATCCATTCAGTCTTTCTCAGTTTTTCATTGTTGTATTCCTTCGATTTAATACATTTAAATAACCTCTAAACTAGTAAAATCACTTTAACAAAACGTTATCCTCATTTCTTTCTTTTAACCTTTCTTATCAAAAACATCTTACTTTTCTTACACACTCTGTGCTTAGAATTGTTTCTTTTTTGTTTTGTTTTGTTTTTTTGTTTTTAAGTTGGAGTCTTATTCCATCACCCAAGCTGGAGAGCGGTGACACACTCACATCCACCCGGGGTCAACCTGCTGGGCTCCGGCAATCCTTCCACCTCAGCCTTCCAAGTAGCCAGAACTACAGGCACACGCTACCATGCTGGCTAATTTTTTTTATTTATTGTAATGATGCGGTCTCACCAAGCTTCCCAGGCTAGTCTTGAACCTGCAGGCTCAGGGAGTTCACTCACCACAGCCTCCCAAGTGCTAAGGTTGCAGGCTGAGCCAGTGGACCTGCCATTTCTTTTCTTATCTCTAGTTTTAGTAATTATACATCAGTCAGAATTAATACTTAGTAATCTTATAGTGGAAACCTAAAAAGCCAGCAAATTTTTAAGCTGTCAGTCATTAACCAACAGTTTATGAATACATATTTTATGCTTTTTAAACATAAACTTTCTTTTTTGTTAAATATAGTTTTATTTTAAAGATGTGGGGTATGATTCTGAGTTAGGTAAACAAATGTTCATTATGCAGGTACCCTTGTTGATGAAGTGTGCCCCCCGCACCACGCACAGATTCCTACTACTGCCAAAAACACTTCCCCCCCCACTCCACACCCCGGCAGTTTCCTGCTACTGCCAATCCTTTTCTTACAGTATTACGGTACTTGTTCCAGTTCTGTTTATGAGTGAGAACATGTGATACTCAGGTCTTTGTTTCTGTGTTAGAGTACTCAGTATTATAGACTCTGAGTCCATCCAAGCTGCTGTGAAGTTCATAATTTTGTCCTTCTTTATGGCTGCGTAATATTCTATCATGTGTATGTACTACATTTTTTTCTCCAGTCCTCTTTTGATGGGCAGCACAGTAGATTCCATGTTTTTCCTATTGTGAACAATGCTGCAATAAACATACATGTGAACTGGGGGCAGTGTTTCAAGCCTGTAATCCCAGCACTTTGGGAGGCTGAGGCAAGAGGATCGCCTGAGCCCATGGGCTCGAGATTAGCCTGGGCAACATGGTGAGACCTCGTCTCTACAAAAAGCAAAACTATTAACCCAGTGTGGTAGTGCATGCCTGTAGTTCCAGCTACTTGGAAGGCTGAGGCGAAAGGATCACCAGAGCCCAGTAAGTCAATGCTGGGGTGGCCATGAGCATGCCACTGCACTCCAGCCTGGACGATGGAGTGAGACTTCACCTCAAAAAAAAAAAAAAAATACACGTGTAGGTTGGAAACATAAGCTTTCTAATGGAACAATTTTTCAACATGGAGTTGGACATTTTTACTGAACAATTTAAATATCTTTTGTTTATCTGAAATAAAAAGCCAAAATTTTATAAGCCGAAACTCATATTTAGTAATTACTGTCTTAGCATTGTATTTTATTTGAAAACAATCTAGATATTAAGTGAATATTCATCATTTAATTTAGCTTAGCAATACTCTAAGGCTATAGTTATGAAATGATTTTAGAAAACTTTTTAAGGAAACGTAATACATAATTATTATAAAAAGTTTATTTATGAATTTTTATCCCATTTACATTTATTTAATATTTATTCTTAACAGTTGTCTGGAAAATTTCATGAGACATTAGGCAAATCTAGCTATCATCTCAGTTAAATTTTATATAACAATTTTTTTTTTTGAGTCAAAGTCTCACTCTGTCCCCCAGGCTGGAGTGCAGTAGGACGCTCACCACCATCCCAGCATCGACTCACTGGGCTCAGGCAATCCTTCCACCTTAGACTTCCAAGTAGCTGGAAATACAAGTGCATGCTACCACACCACCCAGCTAATTTTTAGATATATTGTAGAGATGAGGTCTCACCAAGCTGCCCAGGCTGGTCTTGAAACCCTGGGCTCAGGCAATGCTCTCTCCTCGGCCTCCCAAAGTGCTTGAATTACAGGCTTGAACCACCGTGCCCAGCCTCTATTAACAATTTTTTGTAATGCTATATGTTAGGCAAGTATCATAAAAGCAAGAAGTTTAAAGCTAAATACATTAATATTTTGCTGATAACTCAGAAGTTTTTATTAAGCCAACAATATTAAACTAGCCTTATTTTCCCAAAGATTGACTAAGTCATGTGAATTTGGAAAATACGTGCACTAACTTAATTTATGGGCACTGATTTACCTTTAAGATAATTTGGTTCCACGTAGATAATATGGAAACACATGTATAGACATATATCTACTAGTAGACACAACAGATAACATACACCTATACACATGCATGCATCTAAAAGCCATAGACAACAAAGAATTCAATGTAAAAGAGAGTAGAGCTTTAGATCTGAGAGGAACTTGTTCACCCACAAGTCTTAGGCATGCATGAGGTAAAACAGAAGTCCCTTTATGTCATATAAAAGGTGGCAAGGGCAAGGAGGGAGAGACAGAAGTAAATGGGAGAACAAGTCTTAAAGCAGCCAATTTAGGGGTATCTTGCTTTTCAAAAAGTCAGTAAGGTTTTACATTATCTTGGTAAAAACCATGCCAACAAGAAGAGAAACAGACAGAGGGGGTACATGTGGTTAGCAGGGGTTGAAGAAGAGCGAAATTGAGTTGACTAAAAGCTTTTATAGAGATCTCACCTCTCTTTCTCTCTTTCTCTTGATTATATATATATAATCAAGTAGGCTTTTGACTATAGAGTTCTTCAGAAAAATATTTATATCAGATTTTAGCCATGCACATAGCAAGCATTCCTGTGTCTTGATTTCTTTTTTTTTTCTGAAATTTACCTCAAGTAGGAGTTTGGGAGGTGTTTATTACATGTCTAATCACTACTTAAAGCTGTTTGTCTTTTGTAAACTTGCAGTCAAGTTCAGCAGGCAGTTTGAGACTCTAAAGGGGTTTCCAGGAGAGTTAAAGGAGAGTTCCCTCTAAAAAGAAAAAAATGCTCAAGGCTCTTATGAAATTATAGCCAGGACAAACAGAAAGTAGATCTCTCATTCAATTTGGCTCCAAAACTTGCTTTTTCTAGTTGTGTGTGCAAGTATATTAATGTAGCGATTTCCAAAGACCTCTATTTTGGCCATCGCATTTAGGGTCATCTTGAGTGGTGTAGGTCTAGTTACCTAGGTATGTGCAAGATGGAGCACCATATATCCAGCTGGTGTTTCTAAGGGGTTGCCCCTTAAGGGAAAGCTCAGTTTTGATGAGTGGTTACCCATAATTTTAGAAATTATTTTTTTAAAGTGACCAAGGCCAAAATAGTGTATTGGATGTCACTGGTGACATTCCTCAAGGTGTCACCAGTGGGTCATGAATAGCTCTCTTGGGTCTGGCAATCTCTGATCACCTTGCAATGGTTGAGTGCTCTAGGTATCAGGGTGACCGTTTTTTTATTTAGGGACTCTGGATGAGCAAGAGTCCCTAAAATGTCCTGGTAAGAAATGCCCTATGAGGTAGCCTCACATCCCAAACATCCCAAACAACAATTGTGACACCTCTACAAAGTCTCTAGTCTGCTGCAAAACCAGAATGAGTCAGAGGGTGCAATTGCCTCTTCTGTTTGGGGGGAAATAATTCACCCTCATTCACCTTTGAGGTTGAAGCTAACAATGAATGGTTACAAATGAAAAAAAAAAAAGTCTGAATCACAAACAATAGGAAACAGCTGCAGTTTTCAAAGCAGGGTATGTAATTTTAGGCCAAAAGAAATGAAACCACTGTTGCCAGGCTGCCAATCTGCCAATCAGATGACTTGGACCTCCTGCTGTGAGACAGTGGCAGAGAAGCCAGGGTTTTTTGTTTGCTTTTGTTTTTGATTGTTTTTATTTTTTTCCTGAAACCCTTATGCCCATAGACAAAGATGGATACTTCCATTCTAGAAAGGGAGGGTTGGAAAGAACTGCTAAATAAAGTTGCGACCTCGCCCAAAAAGAACAGGAGCTCTGGATTCAGGAAAACTCACCCTTTGCACCCAGTGCAACCTCTGGAGTCAAAGGAACAAGTGGGCTCCTGTTGGTACCGAGCACCAAATCCCAGAGGAAACGGTGGGAGGTGATTGCTCTGAACCCTGCTCGCTGAGCCAAAAATGTTGTCCTAAAGGAAAAAATTGAGGCAAATGAATACAGGTAGAGAGTCTATTTGGGACAAGATTGAGGACTGCAGGGCACGAAACACTTCCAAGTTTCGTTGGCAACTGCCTGGAGAACACAGAGGCACAAGTTTTTAAAGAAGAATAAATTGGAAGAGGAGGCGATTACAAAAGCTGTTTTTTGGGAATTCCCCATTGGTTAACAAAAATAGCTATGTTAATTGGCGATACATGTTTTGAGTTATGCTGTCCACCACAGGCAGTTAATTCATGGCTGTTTGTGGCATGAGTCTACAGCCCACCTAGCAGGCTGTGATTCCTTCCTCCAAATCATCCAGTCTCCCCAGCCCATGGCCCACCTCCCAGCCTTTGTGCATGCTGTCCCGCGTTACCTTTCACCTCCGGAGTGACCCGATAGCCCCCTTGCCCTGCTTTGCCTCTGAAAGACCCTGATTCCCGGTCTTCAAGCACCCCTGTCTGTTCTGGATGTGACCTCGGCGCCTGCCCCCCCACCCGCGCCTCCTCGCGCCCCCCCGCCGTTTGCCCCGCGCCACGCTTCCCTCCTCCAGCTCTCCCCCTCCACAGTTCCGGCTGAGCCGCCCCCAGTGCCCACCATCCTGTGGCTCCACGGACCAGGACCCCGCCAGGCCTGGGGGCCGGCGAGGCACGCAGCGCCGGGATGGGCCTCAGTCCCGCCGCCGGGAGGGAGTGCAGGCTCCGCCTCCCTAGGTTCCTGCCATCCCGCCCCCACACCGCCGGGGG
>NW_007258861.1:411660-494698 GCF_000164805.1 Carlito syrichta | reverse complement strand
GCTCCTTCATCCTCCCCTCCCCTCCCCCCCCCGCCCCCAAAATTATTGAGGACTGAGCAGGAGCCAGGCACAGTTCCAGACTAGAGTTTGGAGCCCATCTTTGCATAGGGATCAAGTTGTTCCCTTTCACTCTCTACTCCCTTTTCACAGGTTTCACCCCCTCTCCCTCCTAGTAGAAGATAATTGTGGTTTTTAAACAGCATTTTTCCAACCCTTTAAGAGTATGTGGGATCTCAGGCGTTGATCAAGCTCCCGCCCAAGCAGCCTCAGCCAGGGATGTTAGAACAGGGCAGAAGCGTCCAGCAGGGGTAAGACTCTTTGTAAGTAAGGACTGGGTCTTTGGGTGGGAGAAACCTTTTGAAGAGTTGACTTCCATGGCAGTTTACTGTAAAACAAATCTTGAGGTGGTTTTTGTGTGAACCAGCTTACCACTAACCAGTAAACGGGAGACTGGTGTGACTCTGGGTAATAAAAGATTGTACTAGGCTTGGGACTTGCTTGCTGCAGGCATGCCTTGCCGCAGTTTCTAGATGCAGAACCATTGTCCAGCTCCCCAAGAATAGAATCACCTTAGTAAGAGGCTTACACTATTGCTGGTTGGTCTCACTAACCAAGGAATGATGCAACCTTCGGGCAACTTTCCTCAATTCACGTTCATTAAAAACATGATGCTAACGCAGGAATGGAAAACCAGATGCACGTGTTCTTACTTATAAGTGGGAGCTAAGTGAACGGTCCAAAATGGCAATATAGTATGGCATAAAGGACACTTGAGACCCAGGAGGGGGAGGATGGAAAGAGAGGGTATGAAAAATTTCCTATTGAGTACAATGTGCACTAATGGGGGTGACAGGTACATGCAAATCTCAGAATCCACCTCTGTACAAAAGAGCCATGTAACCAAACACCGTTTTGTTTGCTAAAGCTATTGAAATAAAGGGGGAAAAGCCATGATGGTTATGTCTTTTAAAAATTCTGAGGGGCTGAAATTTTGGAGAAGAGCTATTCTGAAAATGAGGGGTTTCCCTCCTGTTCCCATCCACTATTCTCTTGGGAAAATGTTGAAGTATGGGAAAGGATAAAGAAAAAGCCATTTTTGAGTTGGTCGTGTACCAGATGTGTCCATATGCCCTCTCATTTCACCCTCTTGACCACTCTATGATACAAATATCTCTGTTTTGAAGATAATCAAACTGAGGGCAAACAGATTAATTTAGTAGCTCAAGGACACCAACCATCAGAGCAAGGATTCAAACCCAGGTCTTTTCAGTTCACTCTACTATCCTACTTAAAAAGCATATTCTACCGGGTGCGGTGGCTCATGCCTGTTTTCCCAGCACTTTGCCAGGTGGAGGCAAGAGGATTGCCTGAGTCTAGGCCTGACCAGCCTGGGAAACTTGGCGAGACCTCATCTCTATAATAAAAAAAAAAAAATCAGCTGGATGTGGTGGGGCACACCTGTGGTTCCAGCTACTTGGAAGCCTGAGGTGGAAGGATTGCCTGAGCCCAGCAGGTCGAGGCTACAATGGCCATGAGGGTACCACTGCACTCCAGCCTGGGAGACAGAGTGAGACTCCTACTCAAAAAAAGCCAAAAGGCATAGTCTTACCTTTCATTTCTGTCCTCTCCTGCTTGTTTCAAGGGACAAAATACACTGATTTCATTAATATTACTTGCAGTTACAGTTTTGTGGTATAAGCTTTCTCAGAAATAAGGAAGAAACAGCTCAGGAGTTCAAGGGATAGGGGTGAGAGGGGAAGGGGCAGAGGCCCCTTGATTTCATTATCAGCTCCTTTAAAAAAAATCTATATGCAAGTATTACTTTGATAAGCATGTCTAACAGATTATTAGCAAACTACTGAAAACTGCTCCTCTGTATCACTAGGATTTTAAACAATTGTCAGAAAACTAGTTAAGTAGCAATTTTTTAATGAAAGGTAATGGCTTCACAGAAACAAGCTTGGGGAAAAGCTTCCTATGTTCTCAAAACTGAAAGGTGCCTTACAATCACAAATCTGAAACGATCTGTAATACAGATTTTCCAGTAATTGTGAAATCGTGTTATTTGTTAACTATTTGATTGCAAAATTGTCTAGGGAGAAGCCTTTAGTTAACTTGGAGAATTTGGAGACCACATCCAGCCAGAAGAGAGCAGAACTGAATTTAACACCCACTCCTGAGAGTGAAGGCAAGTTAATAAAGCAAACAACTGAGGTGAGTGTAACAAGACTTCTTAGAGTGAATGTTTTTAACAATCTGGCAGCTTCTCTACATATTATATTTCACTTTATTAGGCTATGTCTAATAAACAGTCACACTGGGGATGTTGGTTATGCTTTTTTTTTTAAGAAAAACAGCTTTGGGAGGTATAATTGACATAGTAATTGCCATGTATTTAAAGTGCCCAATTGTATATGTGTTATCGTATGTATATGCCTGTGAAGCCATCACCGCAACCAAGATAACAAACATCTCTTGTCACATACAAAGGTTTCTTTGTGCCTACAATCCCTTCCTCTTGCCACCCCACACCTGTACCCAGTCAACAAGTGATCTGCTTTTTGTCACTATATGTTAGTTGTTATTTTCTAGACATTTTGTAGAAATGAAATCATATCGTATGTGTTCTTTGTCTCCTTTCACTTAACTATTTTGAGTTACATCTATGTTGTTTGTTATCAATAGTTCATTCTTTTTTATTGCTGAGCAATATTCCATTGCTCAGATATATCACTGTTTGTTTATCCACTGACATGTTGATGGGCATTTGAGTTGTTTTTTTGTTTGTTTGTTTGTTTTTCTGAGTTGGAGTCCCACTCTGTCGCACAGGCTGGAGTGCAGTGGCAACTCCTGATGGGTTCGACCTATGGGCTCTGGCGATCCTTCTGCTTCAGCCTTCCAAATAGGCGGAACTACAGTCACACGTTACCATGCCCAGCTAAATTTTTTAAATTTATTTTTTATTGTAGAGATGAGGTCTCACCATGTTGCCCAGGCTGGTCTTGAACCCGCAGGCTCAGGCAGTCCTCTTGCCTTGGCCTCCCAAAGTTCTGGGACTGCAGGCTTGAGCCACTGCTCCTGGATGTGTTGTTTTTTAATTTTAAACTTTAATTTATAGAGGCAAGTCTCACTGTGTTGCCAAGACTGGTCTCGAACTCCTGGCCTCAAGCAGTCCTCCCATTTCAGCATCCCAAATATCTGGAATTATAGGTACAAGCTACTGTGCCCAGCATCCAATTTTTGACTGTTAGAAATAAAACAACTTAGGCGTTTGTGTACCAGTTTTTGTACAGTTTTATTTTGTTGTTGTTTTCTCTTGGGTGAATACCTAAGAATAAAATGGCTAGATCATATGAAAGGTGTATATTTACCTTACTATTTTCCAAAGTGATTGTATTATTTTACATCTCCACCGGCAGTGTATGAGAATTCCAGTTCCTCTGCATACTCATCAGCATTTGGTCAGTCTTTTAAGTTCAAGCTACTTTAACAGGTGTGTGAGTATCTTATTGTGGCTTGAATTTGCATTTCCCTACTGACTAATGATGTTGAATATCTTTGCATGTGTTTATTGGCCATCAGTATCTATCATCTTTGGGGAAGTGTTCACATCTTCTACTCAACTTTTCTATTGGTGTGTATGTTTTGAGAGTTCTACAGAAATTGTGTATACAAGTACTTCGTCAGGTATATGCTTTGTAATATTTTATTTTAGTATGTAGCTTATCTTTTCAGAACAGATGCTTTTTTTTAAGTAGGCATTTTTTTAATTTCTAAATTTTTTTTATTTTAAAGATGTGGGGTACAGTTCAGGGTTAAGTATTCAAATGTTCGTTATGCAAGTACCCTTGTTGATAAGGTGTGCCCCTCCTTCCCCTGGCAGTTTCCCACTACTACCAATCCCTTTCTTATAGTATTATGCTAATTGTAGAACAGAGTCTTAACTTTTGACGAAATTCAACTTATCAGCTTTTTCTTTAATGAATTATGCCTTTGGTATTGTACCTAAGAAATCTTTGCCTAATTCAAGATCACAAAGATTTTTTTCTAGATACTTTATAATTTTACTTCTTACATTTACATCTCTGATACATCTTGAGTTAATTTTTGTATATGGCATGAGGTATCGATCAAGCTAATTTTTTCCTTATTGATATACATGCATCAAGTGGTGGCTCCGGCACCTTTTGTTGAAAAGACTGTCCTTTCTCCACAGAATTGCCTTTCTACCTTGTAAAAAATCAGTTATCTTTATACTTGCAGGTTTCTTTCTGAGACCTCTATTTTGTACCATTGATCCTTTTTCTCTACGGAGACAAATATCATACTATCTTGATTACTATAGCTTTAAGCTAACTCTTCTCCCTTTCACAATCAGTACCCTAGAAGAGCTATCTACCCACCCTGCCTCTGGTTTTTAACTTCACATCTCTTTTGTGACTCCTGTCAGAAAAGCCTCCTCCCTCACCACGCTCTGGTCCTTGTATACTCTACAGCCTTACCTGACGTTCTGTTCACTCTTCCTATAGCTACACTTAATGTTCCTGTCTAAAGTCTTTGTACTGCCCTCCTGGTGGAATGATCCTCCAGATTGTTACATAATTTTTTTCTTGCCATCAAGATCTCAGACTAAATCTAATATCTTCATAGAGGTGTCTGCCTGACCACATGATCTAGTATGGCCCCAGTCACTCTCTACCACAGCATTCTGTTTCAGTGGGATTTAGCACTTTTTTATGACTTGATACTTTGTTTCCTCTCATTAAAATCTATGAGAGTAGAAACCATTTCTTCCTTGTCTATTCATCCTTGTCATCTGTAACACAGCTTGGCACATAGTATACACTCAATAAATACTTGATGAAGAATTAATAAGTGAACAAGGGACTTTTGGTTGCAAATAATAGAAAAACAGCTTTGACAAGAATAAATCACATTGATTTTTATTTGAAAATTACTGAGTAACTTACAGTCAAGGAGGACTCATTGTAGAAACCTGGGCATCTGTGGGTTCTTTAGAGACTGGAATCAGTATCTGGGCCCCCAACACTGTCATGGGACTCTATATCTGTCTACCTCTGCTTTTGGCTTTTCAAGATTGATAACCTTATTTTCCTCTATATCAAGCAGCTTCCTTCCTAGGGTTTAGGGAAGGGGGGCCCAGCTTGGGAGGCCCAGCTTAGCAGCCCCAACAAAAATAGAGCATCACTTCCATTGTTTTACTATAAAATCAAAGGAAGGACTCTGGCCCAGCTTTGAAAGAAGTGCAGTGATTGGCAAAACCTGTGTAGTATGATTGGCACCTCCATTAGAATCACATAGATGGAGAGGGAAGGATAAATTACCCAAAGGAAAATGAGAAGACTGTTGTCAGAAGAATATACACCATTTACCATGACTACAATCCACACGTATTGTCTAAAGTAGTCTCCCCCAGCCCAGTAATATAGCACTCCATCATATCACCCCGTTTATTGCCTTAATAGCAGTTATCACATAATATAGTAATTGTACTTATTGACCTGTCTGTCTCCTTCCAGACAGAGGGCAGATAACTTGTCAGCCTTATGTGCTGCTGTATTCCTAATGCCTATTTGCTAATTGAATACATAAAGGGAGAATTTCTGGGGAACATAAAACCATCATATGGCTACTGTAAATAAAAAATCATTCATAGTGGAAGAGTCATAACAGAATAATGAGGATGCACTTCATTCGGACACATATATAATCTTTTGACACTGACATTTTTTTTTTTGAGTTGGAGTCTCATTCTGTCGCCCAGGCTGGAGTGCAGTGGCATGCGCACGGCTACCCCAGCGCCGACCTGCTGGGGTCCAGCGATCCTTCCAACTCAACCTTCCAAGTAACTGGAACTACAGGTGCACATTACTACAGGTGCACATTTTTATTTTTATCGTAGAGATGAGGTGTCTCCAAGTTGCCCGGGCTGGTCTCGAATGCGCAGGCTCAGGCAATCCACTTGCCTCTGCCTCCCAAAGTGCTGGTATTACAAACTGAGCCACTGAGCCTGGCCGACATTGACATTTTTAAAACAGTATCTTTGTTCTCTGGGAAGTTCTACTAAGCACTCATTGAACAACTAGTAAGTGGGATAGAGTTGTGATTTGAACCTGGTCCCCTAAGTCCCAACCCTATCTTATTCCTAGAACTTTGTAGTCACCTACCTTTCTTTTCTTTTCTTTTCTTTTTTTTTTTTTTGAGTTGGAGTCTCACTCTGTCACCCAGACTGGAGTGCAGTGGCCGCTCCTGGCCACCGCAGCCTCGACCTGCTGGCTCCGACAATCCTTCCACCTCGGCCTTCCAAGTAGCTGGAACTACAGCTGCTTATAACCAAGCCCAGCTAATTTTTGATTTATTGTAGCGTTGAGGTCTCACCAAGTTGCCCAGGTGGGTCTCGAACCCGTGGGCTCAGGCAATTCATTCACCTCAACCTCCCAAAGTGCAGGATTACAGGCTGAGCCACCGAGCCCAGCGCCACTTACCTTTCTAATTCATACTCCTTCATTTGTGTCACATAAGCATTTGAGGCTCTGGGTTTCATTTCAGAGATGTCATCTGGGTTAGAGTGATTGCAAAGTTCCTACACTTGTGTCTTGATAATTTTCTTCTCCTAGCTGTCTATGTCTGCTCTAATGACTGGTCAGAGATTGACCCAAGTGTTGGTGTGTTCTAGGAACAGTCTAGGGGCTTCACATTTTTCTCCTAGGAGTTCAAAGTAATGCTCTTAGTTTGTCAATTTTATGATACTTTCAGAAATTGTCATTATCCAGAGGACCTTAGGAAAGACAGTTTTCTCTATGTGGTGACATTGATTAAAGATAGGAAATGTTGTGCACTTTTTTTTTTTGAGTTGGAATCTCACTCTGTCACCCAGGCTGGAGTGCAGTGGCATGCTCACAGCCACCCCAGTGTTTACCTGCTGGACTCAGGCCATTCCTCTGCCTCAGACTTCCAAGTAGCCGGAACTACAGGCATGTGCTACCATGCCTGGCTAATTTTTTGATTTATTGTAGAGACAAGGTCTCGCCAAGTTGCCCAAGTTGTTCTCAAACCCACAGGCTCAGGCAATCCACTCAACCTCTGCCTCCCAAAGTGCTGGGATTACAGGCTGAGCCACTGAACCCAGCCCTGTAAAATACTTAATATGGTTTATTTGAAGCCAAATGTGACTGACCTTATGCCTGTGACACTCATCTCTAGGAGATCCTGAGAATGTGTGCCCACCGTAGTTAAATTGTAGTTTCGTTATACACATTTTAGAAAGGCAGAAATTACAGACAACCATCAATCAATTTACTTGTTCAGTCCAAGAAAGTGGGGCATCTCCAAGCATGGCCTTGCAGGTTATAGGTGGATACAAAGATTTTCTGACTACCAGTTAGTTAGCAGGAGTCAGGATTCTACCTAAAGAATTTTGAAATCAGTAGAGGACATGTCCTGTAGAGTCAAGGGGGCAGAAAAAGTTAAAGTTTCTTGATATGTAGATGAAACCTCATAGGTGGCAGACCTCAAGAGTATACATGTCTTAAAAGGTGCTCAGTCTGGGAGTCCCTATGAAACAGCTTTGCAGGGCCATAAAATACTTTGCTTTTCCTTCTTTATCTGTTATATGATATTGAGTCAGTTTGTAAACATTGTGTAGGGTTAATTAAGAAAAAATAAATCTCCCCAGGCCCCTTAGAAATTTGGCAAGGTAAAGAAAAAGTTCAGAGTTCAGTCTTCAATGTCTATTTCTGGGAAAAGGGCTGAGTAGATGTATGGGAAGAGACTTTGATTTTACAGTTTATTCCAAAGAGACAAAGCCTTCACCTGGAATTGAAGGTGGCAGCATCCACTGGAATTGGGGGCTTCTCTGGAGGATACCGACAGGTTCCTTGTGGTTCATAAAATGCTGAGAAGACAATAAAACAAATGAAAAGGAAAAGATGGGACCGTAGAAAAGTTTCCAGTATAACCACAACCTTTGCATCACCTGGAGAACTCTTAAAACTTCAGCGCCCACATACTGCAGACCAATCTGATCTTTCTAAAGCTCTATAGGTGATTTCAATTTGTAACCAAGGCTGAAAACCAGTACTCAGTATAATCGATTTACAGTGGGAAGTTGTTTAGTATAGAGAGGGTCTTTCTCAACGACTGTTAAATCTCTGTGAATCTCATTCAGTTTTGCACCTTACTGTGGCAATATTACAGGTGATGAAAGAGTATTAAAGAACAAAAGAAAACTTAAAATTCTAAAATTATTTCCTTCCTCCTTCCCTAATCTTGTAGTTTTCTATTTACTGTTCCACAAATGTACATAACGTCCTTGATGAACAGAGATTTTCTTTTGGCTTAGACTAGCCTCACAATGAATTGGACTCTCCTCCTACTGGCAGTTATTCCAGGAAATAACACCAAGGATATTGACCGATTGCTTGTTTGTTATTGTTGCTGCTGCCATTGGGAAGTAATCTGCTATGAGATTGGTAGGGAATGGGGATCTGCAGAGACAGGGTACTGCATGTTCCTAGGAAGAATGAATGTGAGTCCAGCTGGCTTGGAAGATTTGAGAGCCCCACCTTCTACCAGATACTCTGGATGGTGGGTGAATGTCACTGGTCAGGACTCTTCAGGCATTGGGGTTTGTGCTCGGGTAGAATGAGGTGGAGTCAGGAGTTGGTTAAGGACAATATAACGTCTCAACTGAGGGGGGGTTCTCTGAACAGACCCAGCTGAACCTGCCTTATAACTTCATCATGGCTGCCACCCCTTCACCTTGATCACTGCCAGAAATAGCCTGAATTTGATTGATTTCAGCTTCTGCACCTGTAACTACACCTGTTCATCCTTTGTCCATGGGCCTTTTTTTTTTCCTTCTAACAGCAGGACATAGATATAAACAGTCCTTAGGTTACTGTATTAGTAAGGATGGACTATGGGATATATGATATATAATATAGTATATAATAGAAATAGCCTCAGCTCAGTGTAAGTTCATTTAAAGACATTAGATTTATTAGGTTCTCTTCCTCTCTCATTTATCTATGTCTGAAAGGGAAAAAATAACTTGGAAATATGTGAATAAAAGATCTACATATACCTAAATTGCAAGCTAAAGGTAATTTAACTGTTTACTTGCATCAGCACATGAAAATGTTGAACCTGACTTAATATTTTTAAATGAGCTTCAAAATAGTTGAAATGCAGACTTCCTTATGGACATTTAAAAACATTGCTTTCTGATCCCTTTGCCATTTATTAAGACAGAGGCATTTGCTTAAAGCAATGAATTCTTATTACTATTGGAATCACAAAGATAATTATATTAATTTGCTAATTGTTATTTTTCCCCCCTCAAAGTTCCTATAGAATTGATCACACACTCTGCATTTTCCCTCCTTCTTCTACTGCCACTGACACAGTTCAGGCCAGTCTCAACTGGGCTTTTCCAGTAACTTCTTTACTTTTATCTTTCTCACTGAGCTTGTTCCTTTTTAATCTAAGAATGAGAAGACTCTTCCTCCACTCTTTCCCTTCCTTTGCTTACTCTTGCTTGCTCCCTGCCCTCCTCCTGGCTCTTCGTCTACACCTGCTGTTCTCTCAACCTCTTCTATATACTACCCACTTCTAGGCTGGGGGAAGAGATGTTTCCACATCTCTTTCCCAGGGCTATGGCAAAAGGAATGAAGCCCAGTTTTAAGTCTACAATGTAATTTTGCTTTCTGGCCTAGAACCTTCAGAGCCTTCTAGTGGATGCTTACTGCCATTGCATTTTTCCTTTAAGGCAGAAGAAGAAAGTTGGTTTGGTCAGGGGAGTGGAGCCCTTCTGTGGTCCTAGCTCTGTCACGGACTTGCTGTAGGACCTCAGACAACACATTTTTTCTCTCTGGGCCTCAGTTCCTTCTACAAAATATTGTTGTGTAGACTTTTTGCTTTGTGCCTTATAAAAACTCATTCCTGCAAGTGGGCAGGACTTCTGGAATGGCCTAAGTACAGATCTTTACTAATCCTCTCCCCCAAAAGCAAAGATAAAGCTGGACAAAATTGCCAAAGACACCAATTTAAAGACTAGATATTTGAAGGCATACAACAAATTGAGGAGCGTTAATTTTAGAAAATCTATAGAATCTCTAAATCTCAGAACAGCAGAAGTCCAGTATTTTAGCACCAACCCCGTCCCTAGCTCTATGGTTGTGGTGGGGCACTTCTACCTGAGCAGGTAGAACATGTGGGAAAACTGGCAATGGCAGAAGAATCAGAACCTAAATTGATTTTTTTATGTCACTGAGCCATTACTGGAGTAGGAAGGATAAGAGAATTCAGGTTCTTGCAGGAAATAAATTATCAGGGGAGCCCAAGTGTTTTGCTCCATGTGCATGTAATATGAACACATTCAGCCTCTCTCACATTGGTGGACCCACAGATATTCATGGAAATTCATCTACTTGCACATATGCCTATGTGCAAGCACATCTATGCCCCTCCCACACACACTCATTCTCACATTCACCAACACACCTATCCTGCTGCACACATGTCTTCATGTGTCCATACAGTTGAAATGTCTTAATATCTGTCCACCTCCAGAAGAATGAAGGCTTCACAACATCAGAGAATGTGTCATTTTCTTCTCTGCTATATTCGTGCCCAGAGTAACAGAGTCTGGCACAGAGTAAGTGCTCAGTAAATATTTCTTTAAAAGATGGACACACATCATATTCACAACTCCATGCCTACCCCTTCGTGTGTATTATTATTATCTCTCTACTTCTCTCTGTGACACACACACACACACACACACACACACACACACACACTATGTTTATAGGTGAACACTCCCTCTGCCCGATAACAAAAAAGTCTGTGGTTTGGCCAGGCTAGAGCTGTCTGCAATTGCTGGACCAGCAGGATGGATTGGCTCTCTACAACTGGTGACATAAGTGTGCAGAGGGTGGGAGACTCTCTGGGCCACAGTTGGGACATGTGGTGGACTTACAGAGGGAATCAGGGTGCCAGCAGGGTGTTGGTGAAAGATGCCAAACTCTGTAAAATATTTTAAATGGTTTATTTTGAGTGAAATGTGAGTGACCCTAGGCCCATGTCACCCATCCCCAGGTGGTCCTGTGAATGTGTGCCTGCCATGGTTGAATTGTAGTCTGGTGGTTTATATTTTAGGAGGACAGAAGTTACCAAAAAACCATAAATCAACACATGTGAAATTTACATTGGTCCAAGTTGGGGAGGTGGAACATCTCCAAGCAAGGGCTTGCATGTTATAGGTGAATTCAAAGATCTCCTGACTGTCTATTAGGTAGCAAGAGTTATCTGTATCTAAGGAATTCTGAAAACAGTTAAGGGAATGGGTGGCTTGAGTAATGATAAAAGAAACTTAATATGTTGTTGAAGCTTTATGGGTAGATTCAGAGAGAATAGGTAAGTAAGTGTCTTAAAAGGTGCTGGAGACCCTAAAAGACAGCTTTACAAAAGTCTTGAAATATTTTAATTTTCCTTCTTTGTTATGTGATGTTATGTAAGGTTGGAAAGTAAACTGTATTATATAGGGGGAGTTAATAAAAACTTTGCCTCCCCAGACCCCTTAGTTGGGAATTTGGCAGGGTAAGGAAAAAAAATCAGAGTATAGTCCTCCAGGGGCAGGAAGCCTTTGGGCACTGGCTTCCTGCACTGGCTTCCCTGCCAAGCAGACCCCAGAAAGGTAGGTCATCACTAGGCCAAGGCTGCAGGGTGGGTGAGGCCAAGGATCCTGGGCTGAGGCAGGACTCAACCAGATGTCCTCACACCCACACTGTGACCATACTTCTGTCCACCCTTCACCAGAAACTGCAAAAGAACCCCTTCCTCTGCAGTGTCCCCCCAGGACCCTCTACCGATAAATTAGCCCCATGCTCACCTTAAAGGAGCAAGCTAAAAGGGGCTCTATCATGCATCACAGGGCATACATTAGAGGGTGCATTCAGAGCTGAGAGACAACACATCAATAACAGCACAGATACTCTCGATTTCTTTAATAATATGTGTGGTGGCAGGAGAGGGGGAGTCCTTTGGTTGTCTGTGTGAAGACAGCTTTTGGTAGCTTGGGTTTCTGTAACATGTTGACCACAGTGAGGGGAGTTTCAGGCTAAGCTGTACCTGATCCTCAAACAGTATATCTGGGGTTCCTTTTTATTTTTATTTTTTTCATTGTAGGGCAAAGCAAGACCCAGACCTGGAGACCTGATTGAGATTTTTCGTATTGGCTATGAGCACTGGGCCATCTATGTGGAAAATGATTGCGTGGTCCATCTGGCTCCCCCAAGTAAGAGTGGATACTCTATTGAAAAATTGATAATAAAATCAGCAAAGTAAAATAGAAGCATGATTAATTACTATGTTCCTCAGCTGCTGCCCTTCTTTAGCAACAAGACACCCCAAAGTGTTGATAAAAGATGATGAGCTTTGTAAAATATTTAAGATGGTTTATTCTGATCTGAATGTAAGTGATCTTAAGCCCGTAACAACCATCCCCAGGAGGTCCTGAGAATGTGTGACCATCTGGTTGAATGGTAGCTTGGTTATATACATTTTAGAAGGACAGAAGTTACAGAAAACCATAAATCAATACATGTGAGATTTACATTGGGTCAACCTGGGAAGGTGGGAAACTTTCAAGCAGGAACTTGTAGGTTATAGGTGGATTCCAAGAGCCAGGCTCTTTTCTAAGGAATACTGCAATCAGCATAGGAAATAGGCAGTTTCTTGATATGTAGATAAGGCCTCATGGGTGACAAACTTCACAGGGACTAGGTGGAAAGTGTCTTAAAAGGTGCCCAGTGAAGTCTGGGAGTCCCTAAGAGACAGCTTTTCAGGTTCATAAAATACTTTAATTTTCCGTCTTTATCTGTTATAGGTGATGCTATACCAGAGTCAGGTTAGAAAGAAAACCATGTTATATAGGGAGTGTTAATTTTTTTAAAAATTGTCTCACAGCCCCTTTAGTTTGACAAGGCAAAAACAAAAAACAAAAAAAAAAACCTCAGTTTAATCCTTAGAAGCATTCCTGGACCTTTATTTACTATGTGATAGAGCCTGGTCTCTGCTCACCAATAACCACTGCTGAGTGTCCAGCCCTAAGAGTGATACAAGTATAAAGAGTGTCCCCCAAGTTCCCTGGCTCCCTAGGGCTCTCTTCCTTTAAAAAAAAATGTAGAGTTTAGGACTTGAGCCTCCATTTCGTATTGACAACAGTTCAACATCTTTGCTCATATTCCTGAAGATTCCCTGGAGAGGGTGCAGATGCCCACGTTCTTGTCGACATTCTTTTCCTCCTGTCCTCAAATGCTGCTTCTGGCTTCCTGATCACCTTTGGCATCTTGGTCCTCACCTTGTCTCCTTGCTGTCCCAACGTGATCCAGGCTGCTTCATCCTAAACATAGATACACCCTCCTGGCATTTCTCATGCAGCATTAATCCCAGGCTGAGATTAAACTTGTGGTTGATGAAATTGCTGTGAAGATGTGATGGGGAGAAAGTGGTGATGCTAGAGGAAGATTAGGACAGAATGGGAAACAAAACTGAGTATCTAACACCACTGGCCGCTGTGTGGCCTTCAGAGATGGGATCTGGTAGGGGATGGAGGATTAGGAAGGAAGGTGGGAAGGGGACTCTATCTGTTGCATACTCTCTGATTTTTTGGGGGGCAAGTATTTCCCTTTCAAAATTGCAGAAGGGTACTGCACCAAAAGCCTTTGGCCACAGCGTGTTCACAACTGCATCCCTGGGCCCTGTTATCCTCCTTGGGCCCAGTCCCTCACCTAGGACCTTCCCACAGAGCAGAGTACCTTACTCATGGCCTCTCTTCTCGTTCCATCCACTCACCTCCATCCCACTTCCTGTCTGGAAACTTCTCAAAGAACATCAACATTTATCTCCACCTCTCCTTTCCAGACTAAGTCCAGCAGCTTCCCTCTTATATAACCAAAGAAATCCTTCACTGTTTTTACCTCCCCCACCACCAGATCTTTCTGTAAAAATAAACTCTGCCATTTCTTTTGCTGAATGCTGAATTGTCTACTGCCAGCTTTTATAAAATCAGTTTTTGGATCCAAGTATGTAAAAAAAGAACCAGGAACATTTATTGCTCTCAGACAACTTACAAAGAGGGAGAATATACACATTAACACATCTGTATGGTTGTAGCTAGCAGAAAAACAGTCCTGGTTTTAAATGATCCCCCACCCCCACCTGGCCTTGGTCTCTGTCTCCTCTAAGAACGGCATATGATAATGTAGAATCTTTCAACCTTTTCTTTTTTCAAAGCTGTGGAACCCTACTTTCAGACAAACCCTTAATGAGAGTCCCCACATTTGAGTAGAGATGATGGTCAAGTGGCTGTAGGTGGAAGCTTGTGGGATCAGATGCTATTTGGAGCCCTGTCTGCTTGATTTCCACATGCCCCTGTGGTGGCCACAGAGGGGGAGACATGTCACGAAATAGTCATGATTGTATACACGATAGCCCCTTCCCCAAGAGGTCACATTTACATAGAGGGTACTCACACATTTGTGGGAATTCCTGAAGTCTGGTTAGGAAACAAGACCCAACTCTTAGAACCTGGGCAGGTCAGTACAACACAGTCTGGAACCACACAGTAAAGAGATTCTAGACTTTAATAAGAAAAAGACTCCCATGCGGGTTGAGAGTAGGGGGTACAGTGCAGGGCACCAGGCTTCTCAGGAAAGTTGGTTCTCTGGGTTTGTTTACTGCAACTCCCCTTCCTCTGCCACACCTTCTATTGAAGGTAATGATGAGACCCTAGGGGAAGGGGAAGCAGCTCGCCCAACAGTCTTAGGCTGAGCCACTGCTCTGCCCCTCTGTGCTTCCCAGCTTTTGTTTGTCTTTGGTCTCCAGGTGAGAAGTTTCTCCAGGTGAGCAGCATCACCTCCATCTTCAGGAACCAGGCCGTGGTGAAATACAGTCGCCTGGAGGATGTGCTTCATGGCTGCTCCTGGAAGGTCAACAACAAGCTAGATGGGACGTACCTGCCCCTGCCCGTGGACAAGATCATCCAGCGCACAAAAAAGATGGTTAACCAGATTGTGCAGTACAGCCTGATCGAGGGCAACTGCGAACACTTTGTCAACAGCCTCAGATATGGGGTGGCCCGGAGCCAGCAGGTGTGGCCCCATTTGCTCTGATGATGGCTTCTCCTGGAACTTTCTTGGGGTTTGCCACCTCATCAGTGACCAGAATGGCAATCAGTGGTTTCATCATAGTGTTTGTTGTATTAGTGGGGCCTTCTATTTCTGCAGGACTTTATGGTTCAAGAGGTATTTTCACCTCTATTAACCCAGCGAGGAGTAGAAAAGGCATTGGGCTAATAATAAGACTACTTGGTTGGAGCCCCAGCTCAGCTATTAAGTAGGGGAGGGGGTTCTTTGGTCAAGGCATTTTATATCTGAGACTGTTTCTTCCTTTACAAAACAGAGACATGCAGAGGTAGATACTATCACTAAAGTTGCAGACCTAGTACCCTATGGGATACATAGTACCTACTACCATATCTTGGATTATATATTTTTTTAATTTGAATTATTTGCCAACATTTAAAAATATAGAAGTTTTATTTTAAAAGATCTGGATTCTTCACTTCTCTTGGACAACCAATTTATCAGGACACTGGGTCAGCATTTCTGCTCATGGATACTCTGTAGGGCATGCTGTGGATCTGTGGGGTGGTGTGGGGCAGGTGTGCCACCTACCAGCTTCTCTCATGTTACCTGCCTGGACAGTGCTGCATTTGGCTCTGTGACCCACTCCCCATCCTCTATGGCAGTAACACATTAAATGTGGTGCAGTGCATGTGAAGGGGCTCTGAATCCTAAATATCTGTAACCATTTGAACTGTTTTTATTAACAGGCGATCCTTATTAAAACCCCATGAAGATGAGTTGAGGAAATATTTATTTTCCCCTTTTGAATAGATTTTTTAATCAAGTATTAAAGACAGAGCATAATTGTTCTTTTTTTCTATGTTTCTTATGTTCTCTGAACACACTGGGCTCAGATCCCAACGTTGGTCACTGCTGTTGCTCTCTCATCAGTGAGCACTGGCCACCTCACCCCACCCTCCTTACTTTCAATGTCCTCCTCCTCTGTGTTCCGCAACATCTCCCAGCTTATATTCCATTATTATGAGGCTTTGTTTCTGTGTCAGGGGCTTGGTGGGCTCTGGTATGGGGACTTTCCCATCTCATGAGCATTTATTTGTCCCTGAAAAGACCCCCAAAATTGAGGTTATTATATAGAAAACCCTCTGAAGAAGTCTGAGCCCAGGAGTTAGGAGACTCAAGCCCAGAGCTCAGCTTGGACATTAATTCACTATGTGGCTCTGTCCAACTGAGTACCTCTCACTGACTTTCAGATCCCTCATTTATAGAATGAGGGCCTCAGTGGCTCCAGCACTATGAGATCCTTTGCCTCTGAGCTCCATACTGGAGGCAGACCCTGGGCCAAATAGTTCTGAGGGAGGAAGGAGATATTTGTCTCCGTCAATCCAAACTTCTCTTGGCCTCTTGCTGCTCTAGGATTTTTAGAAATACAGGATAGCACAAACTACTTCTGCGTTTAGGAATAGACCCCAGGTAGACTGGTTCCTGAATGGGAATGGTGGAGTGGAGGCAGGGGAGGGTACAAGCCTAGGATTGGTACCAACTGTCCTGTGAACTGATGTGCCTTGCAGGTCGAGCATGCCCTGATGGAAGGAGTGAAGGCTGCAGGAGCAGTCATCTCAGCTGTAGTGGATAACATAAAGCCCAAACCAGTAACTGCCTAATGGTGATGAAAACTCCCAGAAGAGGAAGAACAACCTACATTAGCAAAGAGAATATGGCTCCTCCTCTCTCCTTGCCTTCCTCTTTCTGTGACTGTCATTAAGAAAATTGTGAGCTTGTGGAATAATCTAGAATGTATCCAATTACTCCTCCAAAAATATACCTAATATACATGATCATAGGGCCATGGACTCTCAGAATGGAGAGAACTAATATCTATTGGGTGTCTATTATGCACCAGACACTGTGCTAGGCATTTTATGTACTTATCTAATTTTACTCTCTTTGTTGGAAGGAGCCTTGCTTTTTTCTTAGGCTGACTTTGATCTATGATACTTGAAACATCCCTGAAATCTCTGCTTGAACATTTCTGGTAACAAAGAGCTCTTTCTAAAAGATCTTTTTGTTGAACTAAAATGTCTCTAGCTCCTTTTCATTTATCTTAATCTTGCCCTTTTCAACCCAAAGATCAGGGTAGGAGGACTGGGATGCATTATTCAGAGACAACGGTAACAATCTAGGGATACATGTCCCAAGAAACATTTTTTAAAATTAAGCGTCAACTTTATTATTTATTTTATTTTAATGATAATAGGTACAATTCAGGATTAGATACATAAAGGATCATCACACAGGTGAAGTTTGGGCCTCCCTTTGGTCCTCACTTTACCTGGTTTGGGATCAGGTATTGCTGATATTATGTGCCTCCCCCCATGGAAGTGTCCCACTACTACCAATCACTCTCTTAAAGTATTGTGATAAATGTTCAGGGTCCACTTACTAATGAAAATATGTGGTACTCAGTTCTCTGTTTCTGTGATAGAACACTGAGTATGATAGACTCTAAATCCATCCAGGTTGCTGTGAAGTCCATAATTTTGTCCTCCTTTATGGCTGTGTAATATTCCATCGTGTATATGTACCACTTTTTTTTTGAAAGTGAGAAAGCAGGATTTATTGAGAAGACAGAAAGGCTCCCACAGTGGGAGGGGACCCGAAGGGGTTGCCCCACAATTTTTTTAATCCAGTACACTTTCGATGGGCAGCACAGTTGGTTACCTGTTTTTGCTATTGTGGATAGTGCTGCAGTAAACATGCATGTGCAGGTATCTTTTGTGTAGAATGATTTGAGTTCCTCTATATTCTTAGAAGGGGGATTGCTGGGTTATATGGAAGGGTGATATTTAGATCTTGTAGAAATTTGTTTTCCTCAGAGGTTGTACTAATCTGCACTCCCTCCAACAGTGTAGAAGTGTTCCCTTTCCCCTACATCCTTGCCAACATCTGTTGTTTTTAAGTTATTAATAATGGCCATCCTGACTGCAATTTGTTGGTATCTCAGTGTGGTTTTGATTTGCATTTCTTTAATGATTAGTGAGGCTGAGCATTTTTTCAAGTATCAGTTGGCTGCTTGTATGTCTTCTTTTGAGAAGTATCTATTCATCTCTCTTGCCCACTTCATTTATTTATTTATTTAAAGATGTGGGATACAATTCAGGATCAGGTACATAAATAGTCATGGTCCAGGTTAACTTTGGGTCTCTCTTTGGTCCTTTGCATGATTTGAGATCAGGCACTTTTATTGATGTTATGTGCCCCACCTCCCCTGGCAGTTTCACGCTACTCCCAATCCCTTTCTTATAGTATTATGATAAATGTTCAGGGTCCACTTATGAGTGAGAACATGTGATACTCAGTTCTTTGTTTCTGTGATAGATCACTGTGTATGATGGACTCTAAATCTATCCAAGTTGCTGTGAAGTCCATAATTTTATCCTTCTTTATGGCTGTGTAGTATTTCAATGTGTATGTGTACCACATTTTAAAAACCCAGTATGTTTTTGATGGGCAGCATGGTCAGTTATATGTGTTTGCTATTGTGAATAATGCTGCAATAAACAGGTATCATTTTTATAAAATTATTTGAGTTCCGCTGGGTATATTCCCAGAAGGGGGATTGCTGGGTCATATGGAAGGTCAATTTTTAGATCTTTTAGGAATTGTCACACTGTTTTTCACAGAGGTTATACTAGTTTACACTCCCACTAACAATGTAGAAGTGTTCCTTTTTCCCCACATCTGTTGTTTTTTGAATTATTAACAATGGCCATCCTGATTGGAGTTAGGTGGTATTTCAGTGTGGTTTTAATTTCATTTCTTTGATGATTAGTGAGGCTGAACACTTTTTCATGTATCTGTTAGCTGTTCATATGTCTTATATTGAAAAATGTCTATTCATATCTTTTGCCCACTTTTTTTTTTTTTTTTTTGAGTTGGAGTCTCACTCTGTCGCTCAGACTGGAGTGCAGTGGCCGCTCCCGGCCACTGCAGCCTTGATCTGCTGGGCTCCGGGGATCCTTCCGCCTCAGCCTTCCGAGTAGCTGGAATTACAGGCACGCGCTACCACACCCAACTGATTTTTGATTTATTGTAGAGATGATAAGTTGCCAAGTTGCCCAGGCGGATCTCGAACCCGCGGGCTCAGGCAATTCACTCACCTCGGTCTTCCAAAGCATGCCCACTTCTTAATAAGTTTGTTTGCTTTTTTCCCTTTCTTTTTTGAGTTGGAGTCTCACTCTGTCACCCATACTGGAGTGCAGTGGCCGCTCCTGGCCACCACAGCCTCAATCTGCTGGGCTCTGGGGATCCTTCCGCCTCAGCCTTCCAAGTAGCTGGAACTACAGGCGCACGCTACCACGCCCGGCTACTTTTTGATTTATTGTAGAGATGAGGTCTCACCAAGTTACCCAGGGTCTTGAACCCGCGGGCTCAGGCAATCCATTCATCTCAGCCTCCCAAAGGCACAGGATTACAGGCTGAGCCACCGAGCCCAGCTGCTTTTTTCCCTTTCAACACATTTGAGTTCCTTGTAGATTCTGCATGTTAGGCCTTGGTCAGGTATACAGTTGACAAATATGTTTTTCCCATTCTGTGGGCTCTCTCTTCATTCTCTTGATAGTTTATTTTGCTTTGCAGAAGCTTTTCAATTTGATGAAGTCCCACTTGTTTATCTTATCTCATGGCATAGGCTTTTGGGGTTTTGATCAGAAATTTTTTACCTACTTCAATTTCTGTAAGAGTATCTCCTGCATTTTTCTAAGATTCTTATAGTTTGAGGTTTTACATTTAGGTCTTTGATTCATTTAGAGTTTATTTTTGTGTGTGGTGATAGGTAGGGGTCCTAGTTCAGTCTTCGGCATGTGGTCAGCTAGTTTTCCCAGCACCATTTACTAAACAGGTTCTCCTCTCACCAGAGATTTTTGGTGGAGGCTTGTCAAAGATCAGTTTGTTGAGAAGTTGAGGTTTTGCTTCCAGAATCTCTATTTTGTTCCATTGGTCTATATGCCTGTTCTTACTGAGGATTGTTCTGGCTATTTGTGATTGTTTATGTTTCCATATGAATTTCTGTATTGTCATTTCCAGGTCTGAGGAGAGTGATGTTGGTAATTTAATGCTTATTGTGTTGAATTTGTAGATTGCTTTTGGTAGGATGGACAGCTTAACAGTGCTGATTCTTCCTATTCATAAGCATGGAATATTTTTCCATTTGTTTGTATCATCTTTGATTTCTTTCAGTGGTATTTTATAGTTTTCATTGTAAAGGTTTTCACTTCTTTTTTGTGACTGTTGTGTTTTTTATTTGGTTCTCTGACTGTTTGTTATGGTGTATAAGTATGTGACTGTTTTTTGCACATTTATTTTTATCCTGAGACTTTACCAAAGTCCTTTATCGGTGCAAGGAGGTTTTTGATAGATTCTATTGGGCTTTCAAGGTGTAGGATTATATTGTCAACAAAGAGGGATAACTTAACATCCTCTTTTCCTATTTGTATACTCTTTATTTCCTTCTCTTGTGTAATTGCTCTAGCTAGGACTTCCAACACTATTGTTGAACAGGAGGGGTAAGAGTAGACAGCCCTGTCTTGTTCTGGCTTTCAGGGGAAATGCTTCCAATTTCTGTCCATTTGGCAATATGTTGACTGAGGGTTTATCATAGATGGCTCTTACTATTCTGAGGTATGTTTCCTCTGTGCCTAGTTGTTAAAGGGTTTTTGTCAAGAATGGACACGGATTTAGTCAAAAACTTTCTCTGCATCTAATGATATAATCATCTGATTCTTGTTTTTACATCTGTTAGTGTACTAAATTACATTTATGGTCCTGCTGATGTTGAACCAGCCCTGCATCCTAGGGATTAAGCCTACTTGGTCATAGTAAATAATTTTTTAGATGTATTATTGGATCCAATTTACTAAAATCTTGCCGAGAATTTTTGCATCTATATTCATCAGGGATATTGGCCTGTAGCTCTCTTTCTTCATTGGATCTTTACCCAGTTTGGGTATCAGAATGATGTTAGCTTCATACAATGATTTGGGAAGAGTTCTGTCTTTCTCAATAGCTGGAATACTTTCAGTAGAATTAGTATCAGCTCCTCCTTGTATGTTTTGTAGAATTCCACTGAAAAGCTGTCTAGTTCAGGGCTTTTTCTTTTTTTTTCTTTTTTTTTTTTTGTTTGTAGATAGTTTTATGACAGAGTCCATTTCCTTGGTTGTTATTGGTCTGTTTAGGGCCTCAAATTCTTCTTGTTTCAACTTTGTGAGGTTGTGTGATGTCAGAAAGTCCTTCATTTCATTTAGGTTCTCGAGATTGTTTCCATACAAGAATGCATTAGTAATCTCTGATAATCTTTTGTATTTCTTTGTAGTCAGATGTGACTTATCTTTTGCATTTCTGATTATGTTTATTTAGACTTTTTCTCTCTTTTTCTTGGTCAGTCTGACCAGGTATCCATCAATCTCATTTATCTTTTCAAAGAACCACCTTTTTATTTTGTTGAATTTTTTTTTTTTTTGTTTGTTTTTGTCCTCTATGTCCTATATTTGGGCTTTTGTTTTGGTGATCTAGATTCTTCTGCTGAAGTTAGGGTTTTGGTGGTCTTGCCTTTCCAGCTCCCTCAGATAATTTGTTAGGCTGTTAACTCATGATCCTTCTGCTTTCTTGATGTGTGTGCATTGAGTTAAAAGTTCTACTCTTGCCGGGTTCGGTGGCTCAGCCTGTAATCCTGCACTTTGGGAGGCTGAGATGAGTGGATTGCCTGAGCCTGCAGGTTCAAGACCCACCTGGGCAACTGGACGAGACCTTATCTCTACAATAAAACAAAAATTAGCCAGGCATGGTAGCGCACACCTGTAGTTCCAGCTACTTGGAAGGCTGAGGCAGAAGGATTGCTGGAGCCTAGCAGGTCGAGGCTTCAGTGGCCAGGAGTGGCCACTGCACTCCAGTCTGGGTGACAGAGTGAGACTCCAACTCGGAAAAAATAAAAGTTCTACTCTTACCCAGGCTCGGTGGCTCAGCCTGTAATCCCAGCATTTTGGGAGGCCAAGGCAAGTGAATTGTCTGTGCCTGCAAGTTCGAGATCAGCCCAGGAAACTTGGCAAGACCTCATCTCTATAATAAATTTTAAAAAGTTAGCCAGGTATGGTAGCACACACCTGTAGTTCCAGCTACTTGGAAAGTTGAAGCAGAAGGATCACCTGAGCCCAGCAGGTCAACACTAGGGTGGCTGTGAGTGTGCCACTGCACTCCATCCTGGGCAACAGTTTGACTCTGACTCAAAAAATATAATTCCACTCTTAGTACTGCTTTCAGGATATTCCAGAGGCTTTTGTAAGATATGTCTTTGATGTCATTTGCTTCCAGGAGTCTTTTTATTTCTGTCTTGATTTCTGCATTTACCCAGGAGTTGTTCAGCATCATTCTGTTTAGTGTCCATGTATTTGTGAGTTTTGGGGAAATCTTGTTGAGGGTGATATTTAGTGTTATTCCACTGTGGTCTGAGAAGGTACATGGCAGTATTTCAACCTTATGAAATTTGTTTTTGCTTTATTTATGGCCAAGGATGTGATCAATCTTGGAGTATGTTCCATGTGGTGATGGGTAGAATATATATTCCATTGTTGTTGGGTGGAGTGTTCTGAAGGTATCTATTAAGTTCATTTGGTCAAGCGTCAAGTTGAGGTTCCAGATCTCCTTGTTGATTTTTTGCCTGTGATCTATCTGGCATTTTTAGTGGAGTATTTAAGTCCCCAGCTATGATAATGTTAGAGTCAATATCTTTTTATAGTTTACTTAATAGCTGCTTTATAAAAGCTGGTGTTTCTGTGTTGGGTGCATATATGTTTAGGATGGATGTTTCTTGTTGATGGATTAAACCTTTTATCATTATGTAGTATTCTTTTGTATCATTTTAAATTTTTGATAGCGTGAAAGTTGTTTTTTCTGATATTAAGATTGCAACTCCTGCTGTTTTTTGTGTTCCGTTTGCCTGGAAGTTTGTTTTCTACCCTCAAACAGTGAGTCTGTGGGTATCCTTTATAGTGAGATATGTTTCCTGGAGGCAGCACACTGTTGGGTAGTGTTTTGTTTTGTTTTTTTAATTCAGTTTACCATTCTATGTATTTTTAGTGGTACATTTAGTTCATTCATATTCAGGCTGATTATTAAGATGTGAGAGTTTATCCCTGACATGAGGCTCTTATAAAGTTTGTTGTTATTGTTTGTCTGTTTATTTGTTCGTTGTTTTTCTTTTAATTTGGGGTTCATATATGTGTGTGTTTTCAATTTTTGCAGTGTGATGTATGTTGTGTTCTCTGTTTTGCTGCATTCATGTGAAGTGCATGGTTGTTCTCTTTCTTTCCTTCTTTCTTTCTTTCTTTCTTTCTTTCTTTCTTTCTTTCTTTCTTTCTTCTGTGTTTAATACCTTCTTAAGTACCTCCTGCAGAGCTGGTCTGGAAGCAGGATAAACTCTTAGGGATTGGATGTCTGAAAAGGATTTTAATTCTTCATCACTGATGACGCTTAGTCTAGCTGGGTAGGAAATTCTTGATTGGAATTGCTTATCTTTGAGAAGTTTAAAGATTGGACTCCAGCCTTTTCTAGCCTGTAGTGTTTCTGTAGATAAGTCTGCTGCTATTCTAATTGGTCTTTCCTACTAGGCAGTCTGAACTTTCTCTCTCACTGCCTTTAGGATTTTGTTTATACTTACTTTGTGTAAGCAAATTACTATGTGTCTAGGGGTTGGTCTTCTCATTAGATGTCTTGCAGGGGTTCTCTGAATTTCTTGTGTTTGGATGGTTGCATGTGATAAGATGAGGGAAGTTTTCTTGGATGACCTCATGGAATGTTTGTTCCAGGGTATTCTCTTTTTTTTTCTGTTTCAGGGATGCCAATTAGGTATAAGTTTGGCCTCTTAATATAATCACACATCTCTTGAAGTCTTTGTTCCATCTTGTCAAGCTTTCTTTCTATGTTTTTGACAGATTGAGTCAGTTATTTTGGTCTTCAAGCTCTGAGGTTTTTTTTCTGCTTGGTAAATTCTGCTTTTCATGCTTTTCAGTTTATTTAGTTCATTGACAGTACTCTTTTTTTTTTCTTTCTTTTTTTGAGTTGAAGTCTCATTCTGTCACCCAGACTGGAGTGCAGTCGCCGCTCCTGGCCACCGCAGCCTCGACCTGCTGGGCTCTGGCAATCCTTCCACCTCAGCCTTCCAAGTAGCCAGAATTACAGGCGCACACTACCATGCCCGGCTAATTTTTTTGATTTTATTGTAGATATGAGGTCTCACCTGCCCAGGCAGGTCTCGAACCTATGGGCTCAGGCAATCCACTCACCTCAGCCTCCTAAAGGCGCGGGATTACAGGCTGACAGTATTCTTTATGGCTGGCATCTCTGTAATAGATATTTCATGTTTTCATTTTGCCTTTCTTGGTTCTTATTCATCTTCTCCAACCATTCTTTGATCTCTGAGTTTGTGGTCCCTCTCAGGACCAGTCAATCTGAGCACTCTTCATTGTTTGAGTTCTGAAGCCTGTATTCTCCAGCACTGTCCTTCTGGGGCTTTCTGGGTTACCTGTGTTTTTTTCATTGACTTCTCTTCATTTGTGATGGATTTTTCTTTTCTCTTTACTTCCATTACTCAGTGAGAGAGAGATATCTTTAACTTCTGTTTTCTCAACCCCTTGTTCTTCCTTAAGTAGAACCTACAGATTTGTTCAATTTTTGAAGCCAGGTTGGGAATGGGGAGCTGTACTGTCCTTTTGCAGTTTTCAGATTTGAATAAGGTGTATTGAAGGGTGCTAAGATTCAAAAGCTGCCTATGGATCACAATGTTCATTGACTGGAGTGTGGACCCCCTGGGACCCACTTCCAACTACCTCACAATATGTCCATGCATTGGGAATGTATGTATATCCCCTGGGTGCAAATAATATTAGGGAAAGGAAAAGAACTGAGAGAAAGGAAAGAAATGACAATGAAGAGAAAAAAGTAATGAAGGGAAAACAAACAGACAAGCAAACCAGAAAAACAAAAAAGGGGGAAAAAACTAAAACCAACAATATGAGGACACATTAACACTCATATATACCCTTATGCAAAAAATGAGGGAGAAGGAATAAAAGCAAAACACACACACACACAAATTATAGAGAGAGCAGGGGGAAATTTTTTAAATAAAGTAATAACAGCAAACAAAAATAAACTTTTGTAACCCTTGAGCACTCTCTTGTGGCAGTTTCTGAAACTACGGGTGACCCACAAACCACTGATCTTGGCTCCCAGCAGCCGGACGGGGCTCTAACCTCTAGATCTGACCTCCTGCTCACCATACAGTCAGGGAGAGGCTACAAACCACCCTCATCAGATCTACCCATGTTCAACCCTCTCTGCATGTGCTGATTAGGTCACTCCCCAAGTGAGTCACATATCTCACGAATCTCTGGGGGAAGGGAACTGATTAAATTTAAAACTCATCCCCTATCCATCTGCTGTGGGCTGGATTATTTGTCTCTGGTTGCACCCGTAGTCCTGCAAATGGTTCAGTGTAGGAGGTGGGCCAACTGGGTCTCCTCATCAGGCCTTCCCTCTGGGGACATTGGACCTCTTTAGGTTGGTAGTGATCACCCTCAGAGAGGTACCAAATTAACCCCTCAGTCTCAGTGAGTAGCTCTGCTGTTCACATGGGCAGGCCGAAGCCTGTCTCCACCCGAGTTCCAGGATAAAGGCTGTGATGACATCTCTGTGTCTTCTCCTCTGCTGGGACTCAGCAACTAATTCGTCAAGTGTATTTTCTCCATGGTCCCCATTGCCAATATCTAGTCTGGCACTGGTAGGTGGTGCCAGCAGTGGCTGTTTTTTGCTGTTTTCTTCCGGGTAGGTTCATAGAGATGGTGCCTGCCTCTGGGCCATGGATCACAATGAGATCTGAGTAGCAGCACAAGGGGGAGTCACCTCAGCAGGAGAGCTCAGGTCACTTATTCCCGCATCCCCTCTCAGGCAGACACTCGTATACCTACTTGCCCACACACTTGGGTGCATATTTATCCCTACACACACATTTATACAAAGACACACACACTGAATGACTTCGTAGCCATCTTGGAATTGTCCCCAAATTTACTCTTCATCATTCAAAAATTCTCAATTTAAAGTGTCACCGATAAAACCATTTATGTTGACTTTCTACCTTATAATTACTAAAAATTTGAAGTTTCTATTCTCACTGATTTCAGATTAATATTCAAAATAATTTAACCAATTGATGTATTCTGTGTGAATGAGAGGAAGGAATGAGTGATTCTGTGTTTTGAAGAATGTTGATATGATGGATGATCTGAAATTGTGGCTGGGGGTTGTAGTGTGAATTGAGAGCAGAAGTCACCCAAGGAAGCTAGAGAAGAGTTCTCTTGTGGCTCTGGAAATGCCTAGAAAATATGAAGAATGTGGAAGAGAGCAAGTGGAACCCTCAGGGTGTTTCAGAAAAGATTTGTTGAGATCGCCCATGAGCTTTTCTCCTATATGGAAAAAGTAGACTCTCAGTGGAACTCACCCATTTTTGCCCCCCATCTTTTTCTTAGCAATCCAAACTTGTCCTCCTCCTGTTAGTAGACAGTGGAGCATGCCTTTGTGTTCCCTCTGCCCTAATTTCTGTGAATTATGACCCGAATGAAGCCGATGCTCCTGGTTCCTCTTCCCCATGCATCATTGCCCTCTGACCCCTGAAAATCTGTTGAGTTCCCGATACCTCTTCCTTCACTCTCTATTCATTATATGGTCTAGGTTGAGACATCTTTTGAAGCAGAATCTGAGTACCAGGAATTTATATTTTATGAAATGTATTCCTTTTAGCTTTAAGCTAACTCACTCACGTTTTAGTAAACCCTTTAATCTGAAGGTGACTTTCAATTTATGAACCATATCAATCTTTAATTTAAAAAATAGGATGTTGTTTGATTAACAAGCAACTCCCTGCACCAAGGAGTGTTTAGTAACTTCTTTTTTTTTTAAAGAAAGTAAGATTTATTGAGAGGACAGAAAAGCTCCCACAGTGGGAGGGGACCCAAAGGGGTTGCCTGTGTTTAGTAACTTCTGAACAAAGGACTCATCCATCCCTTTTATATGTTTGTAACAGGAAAACACTTCTATGGCTTCTTTTTGGCTTGAATCCAGTAAGGAAGAGACTCTCCATGGCGCACCAGGCCTCTATGATAATTCCTTTATCCAACAAAAATTTTTGAGTATCTGCAAAGTATCAAGCCCTGGCTCCACCCACCTTTGCCTGAGTTATGAGCAGTGGTCAGGGCTGGCCATGAAGGGTTCCGAGTCCATTGGGAGGACACAGGACACAATGGGGCATGGGGCAAAGGCCACCTGCTGGACACTGGTCCCTTTCACTTTCAAGCTCTCCATCTGGTTGAGAGCCTTGGAATACACATCTTGTACTTCGAAGATGAGGTAGGGAGGATTTCTTAAAGTATATGTATGCGTGTGTGTGTGTGAGAGAGAAAGAGAGAGAGAGACAGAGAGAGAGAACAAGAGAGAGTGTGTGTGTGTGTGTGTTTAACCTGTAGCAGCTTCTGCATTTTAAGGTAGAAACTTAAGTCTCTGCTTTGAGTGAGACCATTTAGGTGAGCCTTATTAGACTTGTAGATATAAAGCACAGCCCACCGTTGATAGGGTGGGAAGGTGGAAATTCTGCAGGAAAGTATTCTAAATGTGAATGTCTCTGAGACTGGTTAAACACTAGTCACTTGTTTGTGTGTTTTTCCCCTTTGGGGGTTGGATGGGTGAGGTAGTGATAGTATTGGTTCACTTGATGTATTCCATGGAGTCAGTGACTCTGAAAGTTCTGTGTTCCATCATGGTAGGGAGACCCAGTATTAGTGACATATGAGCCAGCAGGTACTGCACACAATGCAGATATTTAGCTTAATGACAGAAAGACTGCCTTCAGGAAACAAACACTGTCACAGAGATCCTCATGACCATAACGGATCTGGGTTTGTGGCCAGGAGTGGGAGATAAGGAGTGGAGTACACATCAGTCAGAGACGCCAACAGAAAAAAAAAAGAATGGACCTCACCACTGGGCAACAGGGCAGAGACTACAGGAGGAAGGGCCAGAGGGGACCTTCGTTTGACACCAAGAGTAGACATAAGCTACTCTGCAGACCCCCGTTTTGAGTTTTGTCCTGTAATCACCTTCTGTACAGTCAAGCTTTGTTATTAGTCATGCTTGGGGAATAAAGGGAGGAGTCAGTGTCACTCAGGGGCCACCAGAGGTGGTCCACAGGAGGCAAGCAGACCATGTTGCTTTAAAATATAGGCATCCTTCATTGTCCTCTCAATAAGAACTGGTTTTCCTGCAGTTATGCAGGAGAGGAGCTTTTTTTTTTTTTAAAGTACAATTTTTTTTTTTTAGTTGCAGTCTCACTCTGTCACCCAGGCTGGAGTGCAGTGGCACACTCATGACCACTCCAACATGGACCTGCTGGGCTCCAGCGATCCTTCTGCCTCAGTCTTCCCAGTAGCCAGAACTATAGGCACATGCTACCATGCCCAGCTAATTTTTTGAATTGTTGCAGAAATGAGGTCTTGTCATGTTGCCCAGGCTGGTCTCAAACTCGCCGGCTCAAGCAGTCCTCTTGCCTTGGCCTCCCAAAGTGCTAGGATTACAGGCTTGAGACACTGCACCTGGCCTCATTTTTATTTTTTAACTTATTTTTATTGTTTTGCTTTTGTCATTGGGAAGTTTTTTTAAAAAGTAAGATTTTAAAGGGAGGCATGACTCGCAGTTGCAGGACTTGGGTGCTTGCATCACACATAGATAAGCACAGCGCAAGGACTACAGAGACTGGATACACAGCATCCTGGTGATCATAGACCATTTGATCTCCACAGTGTTCCTACAGAAACTTCTCTTATCACTTTAGCAGAACAATTACTAATTGTACCAACTCTAAGAAGGCTACTTGAGCCAGTTAAAGTTCTGTTCTCCACCCGGGCTCGGTGGCTCAGCCTGTAATCCCACGCTTTGGAAGACTGAGGTGAGTGGATCGTCTGAGCCCGCGGGTTCGAAACCCACCCAGGCAACTTGGCAAGACGTCATCTCTACAATAAAGAAAAAATTAGCCAGGTGTGTTAGCACACACCTGTAGTTCCAGCAACTTGGAAAGCTAAGGTAGAAGGATCACTGAAGCCCAGCAAGTCAACGCTGGGGTGACTGTGAGTGTGCCACTGCTCTCCAGCCTGGGCAACAGAGTGAGACTCCAACAAGAAAGAAAGAAAGAAAGAAAGAAAGAAAGAAAGAAAGAAAGAAAGAAAGAAAGAAAGAAAGAAAGAAAGAAAGAAAGAAAGAAAGAAGGAAGGAAGGAAGGAAGGAAGGAAGGAAGGAAGGAAGGAAGGAAGGAAGGAAAGAAGGGAAGAAGGAAAAAAGGGAAGAAGGAAAAAAGGGAAGAAGGAAAAAAGGGAAGAAGGAAAGAGAAAGGAAAAAAAGAAAAGAAAAATGGCTTCCTCCACCTTTGCCTGATCCTGTGAGCAGCGATCAGTGTTGGCTGATCTGAATCAGAAAGACAAGCAACCTGTGGCCTCAACTGATTTTCCAGAACAATCGCTCCCACATTTTTCTTTAGCATCAGAACCCTCTTGTGACTATTATGTGAAATTCATCCCATTTCCTCTGTTTCCTAAACTCGATCAGTATGTAAATGTGACAGCAATATTGGTAAGCAGTGCACGTCCTGCTCTTTTTGATACACAATGTGATGTATTCTAAAACAATTCCGAGGTCTTAGATGAGAGTGATCCTTGAATTGTTATTATTCGGGTCATGTTCAAGTCTGCCTAGTGTAGATGCCAGAACAGAGTGTGGTAGGTTAAGGCCTCCTATTAATTTGTTTCAGGTCACATTAGGATTTACATACTTGTACTTTGATGCTGTTCTCTGATGAGTGACTGGCAGAAACCCTGATCTGAGAGCTGGGGAGAGCTGATCCTGGCTGCCTGTCTTGGTCATCCTGGTTTGCTTTAGCAAAGTGCCAGAGACTGGGTGATTTAAACAACAAACATGAATTTTCTCATAGTTCTGGAAGCTGGAAGTCTGAGGTGAAAGTGTCAGCAGGGTGGGCTTCTCTTCTCCTGAGACCTCCCTCCTTGGCTTAAGATGGCCACCTTCTCTCTGTGTTCCCACATCTTATAAGGTGTCTCTTCCTCTTCTTATAAGGACTTACTCTTGTAGGATTAGGACAGTAGCCTTAAGAGATTTTATATTACCTCGTCAAAAGCCCTATCTCCAAATATAATCACATTCAGGGTCTGGACTTGAGCCTGAGTTTTGTATGCCTGGAAGAAGGAGGCAGGTAGATCTTACAGAGTTGGAATGGGAATATGACTGGGGCATTTTGTGTGCAGGTCGAGGCAGGGCCTGGTGTGGGGTACTGATGGGATTGCAGAGCCAGTTCTGTCCCGTGGTCCTGGGGCTGTCCAGGGCAAATGAAGAAGGCACAGGAGCCCAGCAACTCTGCTCCAGACTGTACAAAGAAAAACTTAAGCTTCCAACATTCAGGGCCATGGGAAGTTGGGCATGGAGTTTCAATGGAGGAAACTACAAACCACTTGGGGTCTACCCTGAGCCTCCAGGACTTCCAGAGAGTGGTCTGCTGCCCGGGGCCCTATGGAAGCCCCCTTGTACCACTGGGTTTTGACCTCAGGAAAACCAGGCAAGGTGAGGGAGATGAAGCCAGGCAAGGTGGGCTCTCATCCCAGGAGAGGCTACTTTCCCTGGCTGCTGGAGCTGGACTGGTGGGCCAGGGAGGGCCAGCCCATTCCTGTGGGAGAGGGTCTTCATGATGGGGGAGGCTTGCTGAGGCCTGGGTGCTGAGGACATGTGCTTAGATGTGGCTGGAAGAAAAGCAGATGTTGTCAGCATCTTTATTGGGCCTACCTGATCCCTGGAGGGCCGGGCCACATACATATGGGTCCCTAGAGTCCCCCAGGTTTCTGCGTGGTCTTAAACAAAGGCCACCCCTGCAACCTACTGATCCCAGTGCTAGGAGTGTGTACACCCCTGGATGGGTGCACTATGAGGCACCTCTGGATGCTCCTGGGATGCCCTCGGGATCCAGGCTGGCTTGGGGCTCCCTGCCTCACGCTCTCACCCCAGGGCTGTTCAGCTTACCTTCAACTCTGGCTCGGAACTCAAGCAGGAGAGGCCTGACCTGTCCCCTGGTCCCCTCGCTACCTCCCATGGGCTCTATTTTCATGTGGGTGAGATGCCCCTAGGCACTGGGCCCCTTTCCCTCTGGGCACACTCCATGCCAGGACTGGACCATCCTTGCTCAGCTGAACTCTGGGTTCTGGCTCCAGGTAGGGGTTCGTACCTGTGATCTCAAATCCTCTCTGGATCTGAGAGACAGAGACTCTCCACTCTCTGGCTCCTAGTATGTAGTCCTAATGCCCCTGGAGGGATGCTCAAGAGTGAGGGCCCTGCTGGTCTCTGGAGCCTTTCATTTGGCTGTGGGTGTGGGCTCATTTCATTTGGGCTATGTGGGGGTGGGTTCCGTGTCTGGGAGGACTCAAGGGCCCCGACCAGACCCCCATGACTGGCCTGACCTCTTTCCAGACCCAAGTAGAAGGTCCAGTGGGTAGTATTAGCTGCCCTCAGAGAGTCAGGGTGTGGCTGCATACTTTTCTGGGCACTCTCAGGTCGACCTGAGGTTCATTCTGTTGACCCTAATGCTCATGTGTGCTATGGGTACTTCCAGGAGGGATGTGGCTCACTCAGAGGGCCACATCTTCCAGGGCTTCCAGAGGCAGGAGCTCTAGAGATGGGGAAGGAACTAGGAGGCCCTGGGAAGGATCTTTCCCACATCCTGCCCAGTCTGAGGCATGCCCAGTAACCCAAAGTCAACACTTGCCCTTGGGCCCAGTCAGGCTGTTTCCAGAGGCTTCTCAGAGTAGAGGAGGAGGAGCAGCAGGAGGGAGGCCCAGGGAGCAGGACTGGGGGAGTGCAAATATCTCTACTCTTTATAGCCCCAGAAGGTGACTAAAGCGGGACCTGGTGCTGGAGACTCCCTAGTGAGGACAGGTCCCCGTGCTTTCTCCTCAGCTTCCTCATAGAGACCTGGAGCTTCCTCAGCACCACATCATCCTCCAGGGCCCAGGCTTGGGGCAGCTTTTCCTGAAAGTACTCCCACAGGCCTCTCAAGGACAGCTTCAGGAAGGGCTCTAGGGATAATGTGGCATCAGGGTGAAAGGGTCTCCTTGCCTGCACCCTGTTCCCTCCTGGGTCTTCTCACTGAGCAGTGCCAGGTCCTTTTGGGGCCACCCCTGAGGCCAGCTGTGCATGGAGGTCATGGCCAGGGGGGCAGGGCAAAAAAAATGTCACCACAATGCTCTGTGGATCCTAAAGGTCATGTGTGCCATTGCGGTCAGTGTTCACTGGCCTTCCAGAAGATAGATTTCCCAGACCTCAGGGTGAGCCCAAAGGGAATCTGTGAAGACAGCAGACATAGGAAGACCTGGCCCTTACAAGTTGGGGACCAATGGCCTGAGCACACTCTTCTGGGACCTCCATCTGTAGGGCCAGGCACCCTCCACATGGGAAGAGCACCCCCATGAGACTGGTTCAGAGAAGACCCTGCAGCTCCTCATGGGATTGTCTCCTCTTAGCAGGGATGTGGTTCCTGGAGAAAGAAGTTCCCCAAGGGCTCAAGGCTTCCCTGAGTTACCCAAGGAAGGGTCCTGCCTGGTATACCCTGGCTCTGGGCCTGATCCCTGGCCTCTGCCATGGACTCCCATTCTGAGGCAGGACCAGTCTTCTGTGCCCTGCAGGGACCTGCCTGTGCCTCCTGAGACTGGGTAAAGCTGAGTCCTCCCTGGGGATTAGGCCCTGTGGGGAAGGACAGTCCCAAGCATGGACTCTATCTGGGCTTCTTACCTGGTCAATGAATCACTTCATGAACCAATGCTGAGTAGAGATTTGTAAGCACTAGCCTTCCTTGTCCCGATGGAAGAAGCAAGTGTGCTCACGATCCACTGGGCTGCCATGTAAACCTATTTCAGGCACCTCTGCAGATCCTTCTTTAAGGGGAAGAACCAGGCAGTAGCTGGAGTTTCTTCCAACCTGCCTCTATAGGAAAGTCCAGGGGACACACTTCCTATAGCTATGCCCAGTTGGAGCTTGGCCCTGTTTCAATGCCTCTGTTCCCTCCAGGGAAGAAAAAGAAAACCTACTCTGAACCCGGGAAAACCCCACATTGTCCATGATCAGGACCTGGCCTGGACTTGGCCTCTCACCAGCCACAAGAAGTGAAGACCTCCCCTCTCCCTGACCCATGGGACCCAGGGTCTCTGGGAAAGTGCTGAGGAGACTGTCCATTCACCAAGTGCTTCATAAATTTGGGAAAGGATTTTCTTAAGATTTGTTCCTGGTGGTCTTGGGGCCTCTGAAGCCTACTCTAGCATGCTGCATAGAATCCTGAGAAGCCCCCAGAACCCAATTCATCAAAACCTGCTCCTAGGATATGGCGCTGTCACCTAGAGGAGCTGGTCAGTGGCAGAGTGGATATCCTGTGGTCTTCCACCTCCATCCAGTGAGATCACCATGTGGCCTCAGACATAGAAGAGGGCTGGGAGTGTCCCTGGAGCCTAGCTGGATGTGCTGCCCATCGGCATCCTGGGCGAAGGTTGCAGGATGCCAGGCCTGCACTGAGGCTATGAGGGAAGTCCATGGAAGTGAAGACCAGAGGGGTTACAGGAGTATGAGCCAGCAGATATGTGGCCAACTCCTGGATATGAGGTCAGGCTGGAGGTTCACAGAGTGGGGAGGCACTGCCACCTGGGCTTGGTCTGATCATGGGTAAGGAAGGACAACTGAGAGAGAGCCAGCTGGGAAGCAAAAGGACCAGAGTCACCTGCACCAGGTCGGAGCTGGAGGGTTGTGACTCCAGGACACAGAGCCTTCCTAAGGCTCCTCTCCTTCTCCATTCTGTGAACCCTGTAAGGACAGACCTCAGGCTGGTTCCTCCCACTAGGCCTCACATCCCCTCCCAGCAGCAGACCCAGTGGTCAGGTCCTTCACTTGCAAGCTCTGCCACCTCCCTGGCCACCCCTGAGATGCCTACTCAGGGCTCTACCTGTCTTCTCCCCAGAGCCATGACCCTTGTTACCTGCATTCCCACCACCTGACTGCTGAACTCCTGAGTCTTCAGAGACCTGCTGGGCAACTGCCCACAGGCCAGGACAGGTGCCTCTCACTCTGGCCACCCCTGAAGAACTGACCAGGGCAGGCTTCGGGGAAACAGGACCAGACCCCAAAGCTGCTCCTTTCTCTGGTACTGATGTGGAATCTTCTCTCCTGAGAGCCCAGGAGCCTGGACTAGCTCCCTTTCTGTCCCCACCCCCACTCTCCTACATTCCCTGGTGAAGCTGTGCAACTCTGGCCTCATGCTAGCAATAGCCTGTCCCTTAGGGGAACCAGGAGGGATTCCTACCCTCAGAAGGAGGTGGACCTGAGCCAGGGAGACCAGCTCTACCTGGGAGAGGCCTTTCCACAAACAAAACTTCTCCCTAAGATGAGGTGGGTAGAAACAGAAGACTCCCTGCAGAATCCTGAGGTGACTGGTGACTTTGTAAATATCCACACTTTTATGCCCTGTATCCCTTGGCACCCTGGCTCTGTGTCTCTGCAACCCAGAAGGAGTAGGGTGAGAAGGAGGAGTCAAGGGGAGACGTTGGAAACTTATGGCATCGGCAACCCCACTCCCCCTTCTTGTGTCCTGACAGGGCCTGGGATCTCTGACCAGGGCCCAGTGGGAGAGGTGAGGTCTCACCTCTCTGGAGTGAGAACCTAAACTGCACCTGCTCATACTTGTAATGATGTTCCATCCCTCCTGGGCAGACAGGGTGTCCCCATCCTTCTCACATCCATTCCACTTGTATGAGATCTTCAGAGGACACCTGGAGCTGTTCCTGCCAGAGGTTTCAGATGCTAGGTAAGCCTAGTTCCTCCACTTCCCTTGGGACAAGGGACAGCACCCCGTGGCCCCAACCATGTCTGGGTCTCTGGAGTCCCTGTTCCTGACCAGGGTAAGCTCTTTTCTGAGGGTTTAAGAACAGGGCAACCTGGGCAGCAAGACCCATTGTTCCCTAATCCCCTGACTCATACACACACCTGCTTAGCAGAATGAACAGTGTCCATCAGCCAAGGAGGAAAGCCCAGCAATGGGCTCCTCAAGGATCAAGGACCACGAAGGTGCCAAGTGTTTTACAGGAAACACAAAACCTCACGACTGCTCCGTGTTAATAAAATCTTGACCCACTTAACCAGTGAATCCACTTACAAATCTCTCCCACTAAGCAGGAGAGCTTTGTTGGGGAAAGGATGGTCTCCTGCCCCCAAAGCAGCCTCTGTGCTTGAGAAGATCAGGTCTCAGGTGGAGGGACAGAGGGTTCCATAGTTCTGCGCTGACATTACTGGAAAGGGCTTTCAGTTTCCCAAGTCACTGAGAAGGAACACATGAGCTCTGGGGACTTGGTCCTGAAGGCATCCGGGGGGGACCACCTCTCATGGGAAGTTGAAGCAGAAGGAAAGCAATGCCTCTAGAGGATGGGACAGAAGAAGGCTGAAGAGAGAGAGAGAGCCACTGTCCCCAGGTCCAGCTCACAGTAGGGGCACTTGTCATCCACAGGTCATCCCTCCATGGCTCCGTCATCGTCCATAACTCTCCAGGGCAGGGCATCACTCATAAACAAGGAACCCCATGTTCTGGGGGAGGATCCCAAAGTAACCATCAGTGACCACCTCTGAAGGCTAAGTTGGTGACACCCTCTCCTGCAGGGACCCTTTTTAAGGCAGAGACACGGACCTAGGACAAGACTCCACCCTACCCTCAGGATTGCCATCAGTGGTTCCTGGGCAGATTGTATATCTAGGGCAGAGAGGCTGCAGAGGTCAGGGCTTGAATCCAGTGATAGCACATCCCAGAGTCTCATCTGGGTCCCTGGGCCAGTGACTTCCCCTCGGACCTCAGACATCTCGCCTGCCACATAGGTACATTAGCACCCACCCCAGGGAGTCACCGTGAGGGTGCTTGAGATGGCTAGATACACAGCCAGGATTCAGAGAGGACCCTCAGCCGTCTCCAGAGGCCAGCACCACCCACCAGGGAGCATCTGTCCCAAGTCAGCAGGAGGAAAGAGAAAGGTCAAACAGACCACATGTGTGTGTGTGTCTGTGAGCGTGCATGTGTCTGTGGGTGAACAGGTGTGTATGTGTGTGTGCAGCTTCTCCAGCAGGGACTGGTTGTTCCACTCCTGTGTACACACAGGTCTTCATCATTGTCACCCCCAGGGCCTGTGGTTGGCATCACAGCATCCATGGGTTCTCCCCAATCTCTGCTCCCCAGTCACAGTTGGATTCAGATTGAGGAGGGTGGGGAAGAGGGCAGAGGGCCTGCCCTTTCCTAGGTGGAACTCAGGTGGGTGTAAATTGCTAGATCTTCCCATTAGGGCAGGGTTCAATACACCCTCTCATGTCCCAGCTTCCAGAGAGAGGCAGATTTGCTTTCTGTGTTTGTTCTCTCTGAGCCCCTTCTTGATGAGATGGTGTCCCCAACACTAAGGGCAGATCTTCCCCCTCATCCACTCAGATTCACAGACTCCTCTGGAAACACCTCAACAATACCCCCAAAGTAATGCTTTACCAGGTTCTAGGTATCCACTGTTCAGTCAAGTTAACACCTACAATTGAGTCCACAAGTCCACCACTCTTTGTCACCTTGGCACCCACATGCATCTCCTTCAACTACACTTAATTTCCAAATAAAGACAAGAATAGGGTCATAATTCTGCCAACATGATATAATTAAAATAGTATGACTATCCTCTGTACAATCAAAAACACTTCAATCCCTTCCCTAGAATTTACCTTTCAGAATTTTCAACCTTCAGGATTTTAGTCTGTTGGGATTCTGATTTGGGGGATTTTAAACATTAGGGATTTAGACATTGAGGGTTTTGGCTTTTCAGGATTTAAATATTTGGAATTATGATCCAAACCCATTTTACATCTATGAGGAGGAGACTTTTGGTTTTTATTGATAATAATAATATTGCTTATCATATAGTTTGCATTATTGACATTTTCCACATAATCTTCTCCGTTCCTTCTCCTCTCACAATATTCCCTCCTAAGTCTTAAGTGCTAAAGTCCACTCTTAATATCAGTACTGACACAGTCACTGTTAGTTTTGCCTTTTGTTCCTTTGTCAAGGATGCCACCTTCTTTGTGTCCCTTTCTTAACTTTATGCAGACGACCTTGAAGTATTTTCCTCCTTTGAGATGCTGTCTACTTCATCAGCCTTGACACAAGCTTGGATTTCCAGGGATGAGGAATGTTCTGGAAGCAGCCAGGCAAGATGATAACAAACCCAACACTGACCTCCAGGCCTCTGGGTATATTTGAGAGAGGGGTGGGCAAGAAGAAAAGAATAGCCCCTGTATGAGGGGATTTTGGGGGTCTAGTCCCTGTGGTACAGTGAAGGAATCGTCTAGAGACAAGATTGGAATATATGTCTTTTGCAGATGATAGTACCTGGATTCCAGGAGCCATGATGGGACTTTGGAGAGCGATGTGACACTGAATCTGAACAAGAGGTATAGGGCTATGGTTGGGCACACAGGCGAGAGGTCATCAGAACTACCCTGGTGGAGTGTCAGGCAATCGCTGTGGCTGGGACTCTGGGGCTGGGGCCGTGGATGGAGGAGTCCTGCCCTGGGCAGAGCACACAACTAACAGTCCTGGTGAGGTCTAGTCCTTCCCAGCACTTCCCAGTGCTTGGTTTCTTTCAGGCTGTGGTTTTCCATGCACCAGAGGAAGAAGCAGGAAGAGGCGAGTGAGTAAAGGGTGTTTACAGAAGGATCAAGGACCTGAAAATGAAGAGATGAAGTGGCCAGTGCAGGAGAATAACATCTCATCTCTAGGACAGCAGCACTATAGCCGCTTCTCTACAGGGCCAAATCCAGGGCGCTCTGTGCACTGTCCACCTGACCCTTCAAAAGAACCCTGTCAAAAGTCCTCCATTATTAAATTTTATTTTATATTAGATTTAGGGGATACATGTTCAGGTTTGTTACATGGGTATGTTGCATGATAGTGAAGTTTGGGCTTCTATTGAACCCACTACCCAAATAGTGAACATGATACCCAATAGGTAGTTTCTAAATCCTTGGCCCCTTCCTTCCCTCCCCCCCTTTTTTTAGAAAGCAGGATTCATTGAGAGGACAGAAAACCCACAATGGGAGGAGATCCAAAGGGGTTGCGTTGCTCCCCTCCCCACTCTTAAAAGTCCCCAATGTCCATTGTCTTCATCTTTGCGGCCGTATGTGCCCAGTGTTTAGCTCTCACTTATACATGAGAACATGTGGTATTTTTTTTTCCTGTGTTAGTTTGCTTAAATAAATAATGGCCTCTAGCTGCATCCATGTTGCTGCAAAGGAGATGATTTGGGTGTCAGGCATGGTGGCCCACACCTGTAATCCCAACACTTTGGGAGGTTGAGGTGGGAGAATCGTTTGAGCCCAGTAGTTTAAGACAAACCTGGGCAACATAGTGAGACTTCATCTCTACAAAAAAATAAAATTAGCCAGGAGTGGTAGTACATGCCGGTAGCTCCAGCTACTTAGGAGGCTAAGGTGGAAGAATTGCTTGAGCCCAGGGGTTCAAGGCTGCAGTGAGGTTGGATTGTGCCATTGCACTGAAGCCTGGGTGACAGAGCAAGAGCTCCCCCTAAAAAACGGACATAATTTTGTTCTTTTTTCATGGCTGTATAGTATCACATGGTGTATATGCACCACATTTTCTTTATCCAGCCACCTTTGATGAGCACTTAGGCTGGTTCTGTGTCTCTGCTACTGTGAATAGTGCTGCAATAAACATGCGTGCAGGTGCTTTTTTTTGGTAGAATTATGTATATTCCCTTTGGGTATATATCCGGTAATGAGAATCTTCCGTTTTTGATGAGTAACTGAGACATTTTTGCTGCTATAATAAATGGTGTCTTTCAAAAATTACATTTTCTCACTTAATGTTGCTGGTAAATAAAATGCATTTGGATTTTGATTGATTTTGGTATCCAGCAAACTTTCTAAAACGTTTAATTAATTATTATATGGTACCTCTCTATCCCTTTGTGTTTGCTTCACAGTAATCACATCCAATCTCTCGTAATAGTGGCCTTGTCTTTGCAACCCCGATGATGGGGAGTGCCCTTCTCTTGGATCTTGAAGGAAATGTGATGCTTTGTTAAGTGTGGTGCTTGCTTTGGTGAAGGATGGTCTTTTCTGTACTTAGTTTGCAAGAAGTTTTTTCTTTAAACACAAATGAATGTTGAATTTTACTAAACATTTTTTAATATTTGCTGAAATTATGTATTCTATTATTTAATCTGTTAATGTGAGAAATTAATTGATTTCTTATTATAAAAGCAATATTGTATTACTGATTTAAACCCAATTTGGTCAAGATGAACTATTCTTTCTGCTTCCTAATCCCCAAGTTGACTTGAGTTTTCCAATTTTGTTATGATGTTTTCATTTCTGTGCATGAGAGAAACCAGCCTGCAATTTCTCATTTGGGTATTGCCTTGTTTAATTTTGCTAAGTTATTACTGTCTTAAAAATATGTTGGGTCATATTTCTTTTTTTCGATCCTCTAATTAAGTTAGCATAAATTCAGAGATAGCAGTGTCTTGAATATTAGGAACAATTGCCTATAAAATGTCCTGGGTTTGTGTTTTTCTTGGTGGTTGATTTGTTACTACTGATTCCATTTCTTTATGATTAGAAGTTTTCTTGAGTTTTTTCTTCTTCATTCACTTTTTCCAGTAGTATTTTCTTTTCTTCATTCACTTTTTCCAGTAGTATTTTCTTTTCTTCTTCTTCTTTTTTTTTTTCTCATTCCGTTGCCCAGGCTGAAGTGCAATGGCACGCACACTCACGGCCACCCAGCTGGGCTCCGGCGATCCTTCTGCCTGTAGCTGGAACTACAGGCACGCACTACCACACCCGGCTAATTTTTTTGATTTATTGTAGAGATGAGGTCTTACCAAGTTACCCGGGTTGGTGTCGAACCTGCCGGCTCAAGCAATCCACTCGCCTCGGCCTCCCAGAGTGCTGGGATTATAGGCAGAGCCACCGAGACCAATCTCCCATTGTATTTTCTAAGGAAAGTATTTCATCTGAATTTTGTATTTGTTGGGATCTAGCAGTGTACATCCTCTTTTTACCTATTTACTCTCTGTGTTCTCTGTCAGCATGTCTTTTTGCCATCCCTAGTATTGTCACAGATATTGTGCTTTCTTATTTCTTGGGTACTCTGGCCACAGTTTTGTCACTTTGATTAGTCTTTTCAAAGAACTAGTTTTTGACTTCTACTCTCTAATATGTGCTTTTTAGTTTTGTTTTATTAATGTTTGCTCTTAACTTTACTAATTTCCTTCTATTTTCTCAGGATTTGTTCAAAAGTCCAATTCATATTCCCAGATGGATCTATGGCTCAATGATATTGAGTTTTCCTTCATATCTAATGTAGCATTGAAGATTTTATATTTCATGATAGATATCATTTGACCACTTATTTTAAGTACGTTTAAATTTTATTTTTTTGTTATTGGTTTAATTTCTAAACATGGAGATTTGTAGTTGGCATTTTATTAGGGATCTCTAACTAAAGCTCAGTGGGGTCAAGAAATGTGAATTAAGCCGGGCTCAGTGATTCAGCCTGTAATCCCACGCTTTGGGAGGCTGAGGTGAGTGGATTGCCTGAGCCTGTGGGTTCGAGACCCACCTGGGCAACTTGGCGAGACGTCATCTCTACAATAAATCAAAAAATTAGCCGGGCGTGGTAGCACGCACCTGTAGTTTCAGCTACTTGGAAGGCTGAGGTGGAAGGATTATCAGAGCCCAGCCGGTCGAGGCTGCAGTGGCCGGGAACAGTCACTGCACTCCAGTCTGGGCGACAGAGTGAGACTCCAACTCAAAACAAAACAAAACAAACAAACAAAAAAAGAAATGTGAATTATAAGAAACCAATCAAAGGCCATTAAGGATCACTGTGTAAGTGAGCATGGGGCCATTTCCAAAATTCTTGATTTGTGCTTGAGGAGAATGGTGGTAATATTCCATTAGCCCAAGTTTATCAATTACCCTCTTCCAGTGCTACACATCTTTCATTAATGTGTTGGTCTATCAGTTAATGAGAATTCAAGAAAATTAAAATCTCCAGCTGTTTTGGCAGATTTGCCCATTTCTAATACGATATGTCTCAGTTTTAAAGCTATGTTGTTAGGTTCATAGGAATTAGGAATTGTTGCATCTTCCTAGGAAAGTAAACTTTCTGTCACTATGAATAAACCTCTTTGTCTCTAATAATGCTCTTTGCCCTAGTGTATTCTGGCAAAGATTATAATAATGACTCAGTTTTCTTATGATACTATTTATCTGGTATCGCTTGTCATTCTTTGACTTCCAATTTTTCTATGATCTGATGCTTGATGTGAATTTCTCTTAAACAACATTTGGCTAGATATTCAATTAATCTGGCATGATAACCTTTCCCCTTTAATTGAAGAACTGTGCTCATTTTTATTTCTATAGATTATAATGGCAGACTTATTTCTACCTTCTGGTCATGTGCCATTTATGAGTCCTACCTTTTTGTTGGAATTTTAAAAACTCACTTTCTTTAATGCTTCATTTGGAATTTATTTCTTTTTATTCTTTTTGTTGTTGCTGCTCCTGCCTACTATTTTGTCAGGAAAAGATCTATGTCTTTTCTTTTAGTGGCTGTCCTAGAAATATTATGATGTGTCTTTAACTTAAGGTCAGATTCATCAGTATCTTTACCCTTCCATAAAACTTTGCCCTACTGACTCTGTGCATTGCTATTGAGAGGTTTAGGTCTAGCCTATTTCCTGCTGCACATTAGACATTGTATTTTTACACAGTCCAATTTGTTTGCTAGTATTCATAAATTTACCAATACTCTTTATCAGTAATCCTTTTGAAAGTTTAAGACATCTGCTAGAATGATTTCACTTCTGCCCAAAGTACATTGTCAGTACTTCCATTGAGTCTTTTGTTGATAAACCCTCTTTTTCCTTGTGCAAAATGTCTTTATTTTGTCCTCATTCTTAAAAGATACTTTTGCATCTGTCATTAGTATTTTTTTGCTGGCTCTAACTCATGGTGCTTATTTCCTTGTATAGTTTGATGATTTTTGATGGTGAGCTTCTTGTTTTCCTTAAATGTTGTGTCTAGAAATTCCCCTCAGTCTGGAATAAAGATGAATTTCTCCAGAAAAGATGTGCCCATTGTCTCTGTCCCTGTCCATCGACTGTGGATGCTACTATTTTGGGAAGATCTCTTAACTGAAGACTGGAAAATTTCTGAACTAATCTTGGATCCACACTAAGTTTCTTTTCCTGAGTCTTTTTTTTTTTTTTTTTTTTGAGATACATAAATAGCAAGAATTCTAGCCAGGCTCAGTGGCTCAGCCTGTAATTCCGCACCTTTGGGAGGCTGAGGTGAGTGAATTGCCTGAGCCCGCGGGTTCAAGACCCGCCTGGGCAGCGAGACCTCATCTCTACAATAAATAAAAAAATCAGCCGGGCATGGTAGTGCGTGCCTGTAGTTCCAGCTACTCGGAAGGCTGAGGCGGAAGGATCGCCGGAGCCCAGCAGGTCAAGGCTGCGGTGGCTGGGAGCAGCCGCTGCACTCCAGTCTGGGCGACAGAGTGAGACTCCTACTCAAAAAAAAAAGAATTCTAATGTCTGAATTTGCAGATTTCTAAGAAATATTTCTCCATGCACTAGGTTTAGTGAGGCATGTTTTTCCACCATTCCTCTCTGCATTGCAGGGTTATGTCTCAGTCACTCTTTTATTGTAGACAGAACCTTCTGAAGATCCAGGTTTATGGGAGTATCACCCATTATATTCCCCACCTTGGGCATTACGTCCTGTTCCCAACACTTCCACAAAGTCATCATCACTAAAACTCAAGTCCTCCTGGTTTAGAAAAACCCTCAAGACAAAAGCAAGCTTTGTCCTCACTTATTTTCCAGGAGACCTGGTTTCATTTCTTTTTAGCTCAATTTATTTTGTACTTTCTCACCAGATCAGTGATATATATTAGAAAATGAGATGCAACTACAGATACAGTATATCCAACATGCGAGTGGTTTCAGCTGTGAGCATCATTCAGGCACTTGAACTGCTGTATTGACAGAAAAGAAAAGCAGGAAAGAAGTTAATGGCAGACAAGACTCATAAATGATTCTACCTGAACAAAGAAAAATGGACTGTGAGGGCCAAAAATAGGCATCCTTTCCACTTCTGTTGGCAGAGAGGACCAAATGACAACCTTGGTGCCTGCAAAAGGGAGTGGCAGTGAAAAGTGAGTCCTTCCATTCCTCAGAGACCCTGAGTAGTCTGTGTCTGGCAGCACCAGGTTATAGAAGATGAGGATGAGACAGAGCAGCAGTTGGTACCTGGACCATTTCCCTAGCTCCACACATCATCCATTGGATACCAGGATTTGCATTAGACAATTCTTTTAAAACACAAAGAAAAAATAACTAAAGATAGATATAAATCAGAAATTAAGTGAAAAAACATGAAGAGCTTTCCAAAGAATATCAGGAAAAAGACAAAACCCATTATGGAAATATTTTATTCTAGAAATGCTGCTGGTCAAGAAAATGAACTGAGGGGTGGAAGTGGAAGCAAAAAAGAAATTAGTTACACATCATATAATTTCTACTTGATAGAAAAACTAAGAAAATCAACAGAATAACAAACACAGCAAGATAATTTAGCAAGGTGGTCAATTACAAATCAATACAAAAATCAAAGGTTTTCCATATAAAACATTAACCAATTAAATATAATGTTAAAGAGTCCACTTACAATAACAACAACAATAAGCAAATAGAAATATAAGCCAGGTGTGGTGTACACCAGGTACTAGGAGGCTGAGGCAGGAGGACTGCTTGAGCCCAGGAGGTCAAGGCTACAGTTAGCTAGTATCACACCACTGTACTCCAGCCTGGGAACAGACTAAGACTCTGTCACTTAATGAAAAAAAGTCTTCATTAAGGGCAATGTCATGAAGTCAAACTTCCTGCACAGAGTTACCATATCCAATCTGGAATCTGGTCTCCTCACTACAAGGTCCTATTCTCTGTCCCTAGGACAGAGGAGACAGAGACCCCCACAGCTGTGCTGAATTCTGACTAGAGAAAGAGAAAGGAACCCAGTGGAGAGAGGAAGGACCTGCCTGGGCAGATGAAATCACAGGGGCAGCTGACCATGAGAGAGGAACCATGGGGTAGCTGCCCATGAAATGAACTCAGCTATCTGTCCCCACAGATGCAAGCCTCACCTCTCATTGGCCAAAGTCCACCCAGAAGTCAAACAAGAGCACATTAAAATCTTGATCAAACATGCTCAAGGCCCAGAAATCCAAGGAAGCTAAAAGGCATTTCACAGTCAGAGGACAAAGAAGACATTTCCAGACTATCAGTCCACAAAGACATTGCCTATCCTCCTGTCTCAGGCCAAGTCTCACGGCCATCTGACCTACCTATTCCCCCAGAAGGACATCACAGGTAAGAGAAGTGGTGTGTTCTTCCACATCTGGATTCCCTGGTAGTCTCTCTAAATTCAGAAGAGTATTTCCAAGGATGTTAGATACATCTTCCCCTAGGGAGAGAACATTAACAGGATGTTGAAGCCTCCTCTGTGGACAGAGGGCTGGGTGCCAATTCTTGCTTGTTGTGTGTGTGTGTGTGTGTGTGTGTGTGTGTGTGTGTGTGTGTGTGTGTATTGTATTTTCTCATAGTAAAATGACCTTTTGGGCTGCACTGTTGTGCAGCAGACCTCTAGAGCTTATTTATCTTTCTTAACTGACACCATAGGCCATTGATTGCTAACTCCCCATTTCTCCTGTCCCCAGGCCCATCAACCACCATCCCACTTTTTTCTTCTATTAACTTGACTTTTTTAGAAACCTCATTTAAGTGGAGTCCTGCAGAGTTGTTGTTATTGTTGTTTTTATGACTGGCTTATTTCACTTCACATAATACCTTCAAGTTTCATCCACGTTGTCACATATAGCAGAATTTTCTTTTTTTTTTCTGAGTTGGAGATTCACTCTGTCGCCCAGACTGGAGTGCAGTGGCCACTCCCAGCCACTGTAGCCTCGACCTGCTGGGCTCCGGCGATCCTTCCGCCTCAGCCTCCAAGTAGCCGGAACTACAGGCATGCGCTACCATGCCCGGCTAATTTTTGATTTATTGTAAAGATGAGGTCTCGCCAAGTTGCCCAGGTGGGTCTCGAACCCACAGGCTCAGGTAATCCACTCACTTCAGCCTTCCAAAGCGCGAGATTACAGGCTGAACCCCCGAGCCCGGCTCAGAATTTTCTTTTTTAAGGTTAAATACTATTCCATGGTTTGTATATACCACATTTTCTTTATCCATTCATTTTGTGGGGGGGCAGACATTTAGGTTCGTTCTATATCTCGGTTGTTTGTATATACCACATTTTCTTTATCCATTCATTTTTGGAAGGGACAGACATTTAGGTTCATTCCATATCTTGGTGCAATGAACATGGGAGCACTATTATGTCTTTGAGAATGTGATGTCAATTCAATGTTCATCAAAGCTTCAGTTGTCACAGCCAAAGACAGAATACAACCTAGGTGTCCCTCAATAGGTGAATGATTGAACAAACTGGTACATGATGAAATACTACTCAGCAATGGAGAACAGCTACTAATTCACATAACAACTTGGCTGGATCCAAAGGAATTATGTTGAGTGGGGAAAAAAGGATAACCCAAACGATTACATGCCACGTGGTCTATAATAGCATTATTGAAATGACAGAGTTTTAGAAATGAAGCTTGGGAGCAGCTGACTGTGACTATCAAAAGACATTACAATAAATCCTTAAGTTAAAGCAGTTCTAGATTTTGATTGTGTTGGTCAACTCACCAACATGCACACTGATAAATTGTATAGAACTAAAATACATCCAGATATATACACACACACATATACACCAAGTACACATGTGGAAACTGGTGACATCTGAATAAAGTGGATGGAATGTATCTATGTCAAGTTCCTATTGTGAAATTGCACCATAAGTAAGATGCTATCATTGGAATTATCCAGGGCAGACGTAGAAATGAATTAAAAGATTGACTGATTGATGGAAATTGGTGGGAAAAGGAAAGATGTATTTTCTTGCCTCATACAAAGCAAGTCTGAGGTGAGGCAGACCAGAGCTAATAATATCTGTCCCAACAGAGCACAGCCAAATATCCCCAGACTTGGTGAATCCAATGGGAGAGAGTTTCTCACCTCTCTTCCCTACGTAGGATGGGCTGGGCTGGGCTAGGCTGAACTAGAATTTGAACCCAGGAGGGGAGCCTGTGGCTTCTCCTAAAGATTCTTCTTTATTTGGTGGAACTGTTGTTGATGACAGGAGTCAATACCAGAGTGAGGCAGGATGAGGGATGTGATAAGATGCTGAGATACAATGTTGCAGATGAAGACCTGGGTATTGATGCACATGAGGCCCTAGTACAGAAAGGCGCAAAGAAACAGGGAACTTGATAACTGCTGGTTAGAACCCAATTGGAGACAAACAAGGTGCTTCCTGCCTGAGAGCAGAACTTTAATCTCTCAGGACATTGTCCTCTGTGGTAGGAATTCAGTCCAAAACCTCCCAGGTTAAAAAAAACGATCTCTACTTTTTTCATTTTTAAATCCTCTTAACTTAGAGACATCATTGCCTGGAATTTGAAACCTCTCAATTTATTGCTGGAGAGTGACAATTGAAGATGAAAAGAACAGAAAGAAGTTTCCTGGAGAAAGGAGGACTTAGGAACCATGGGTGCCCCCATGAGGGCTCCTCTCTGGCCCCTGCTTACAGATGCCTGGGGCAGTGCAAACAAGGAGGGAATGTGCTGTTCTGTTAGAGGTCAGATTGGAGCCACCGTGGTTCTGAGATGAGGTCTGTGACTTCTGGAGATAGCCTCTTGGGCCTTCTGATTTCACAGCTTTATATTTAGTTCTTATCTAAGATAAAGAAGGAAGTTCTTAAATGCTACACCACAAGCAATCGTGAAAACATGAGGCTGAGTGAAATGGCCAGACATCAAAGGTCAGAAAGGGTCTGTTTCTGTTTCCATTTATGGAAAATATCTGGAATAGGTAAATGTACAGAAACAAAAAGTACATGTTGGTTTCCAAAAGCTGGGAGGAGGGAAAGGGGAGAGTGACTGCTGATGGGTCTGGGGCTTCCTAGAGGAGGCACGAAGATGTTTTGGGACTAGAGGTGGTGTTTACACAATACTGTGAATGTGCTGTGGAGGAGGAACTGTGCGCTTCACATTAATGAATTTATGTCGTGTGAATTTCACCTCCAATGAAGATGAAGTGAATGTGGGCCATCATTCCAATCCCAGTGAAAAATGTACCTGGCATTCTGGCTGCACTGAGCAGGGCACCTCCATCAGAGCTGGCTCCCAGAATTGCAGCTTCCAACTTGATGTCCCTGCTCCTCAGGGAATCTGGCTCATAACCCAACTTGAAGAGGACAATTCCAGGTGCTGGGCTCTCTCTGCCCAGTGCTGGGGCCACACCAGGGGCCAAGGCCTCTTCGCCCTAGGCCGCTGCCTCCTCCACCTGTGTGACGGGGAAGCGCATGCCTCTCAAGCACCAGGCTCCATGGTGGTCTCCTGGCACGAGCTGGGTCTCCACAGCTGAGGGACAGAAAGCTGGCACTCTCCACGAGGCCATGTGCCACATTCACAGTGGATCTTTTCTTCTCGCTGAGAGGTCATCACCCCTCCCCTGAAATCATTTCATCTATAATGCTCCTCTCTTGCTGGGGACCAAAGCCCAACTGCTACCTGCATGGTGTCCTGGTGGCATGGGGTGGGCCATGGGGTCCTGTTAGCAACCTGTCTTCCATCGCCATCTTGAGTCCCCACACCCTGGTCCGGGACCCAGAGCTTCACCTCACCCTGATGCTTCTGTGAGTTACCAGTGTTACCAGGTCTCAAGCCTCATTCCATGACCAGATTAGATCAGAACTGGATTGGTAGTCTTCTGCTATCCTCAGATAAAAGAGCCTGGGTAATGTGAGGCAGAGGTTAGGGGTGGAACTAGGGCTGGAGCATCATTTCAATAAGGCCTCTGACTGAGGAAGACTCCATGATCTTGGAAAGGAGGGAAGATTCCAACATGGGGCTCACTTGGAGCCACCCCCTAGTTCTCCTGAAATTCTAATGAGGCCCCAACTGCAGACAAAAGGGTTGCCGGCCTGGCTCGGTGGCTCAGCCTGTAATCTCAGCACTTTGGGAGGCTGAGGCGAGTGGATTGCCTGAGCCCGTCGGTTTGAGACCAGCCTGGGCAACTTAACGAGACTTCATCTCTACAGTAAATCAAAAAATTAGCCATGCGTGGTGGCACGCTCATGTCGTTCTGGCTACTTGGAAGGCTGAGGCAGAAGGATCACCAAAGCCCATCAGGTCAATGCTGGAGTGGCCATGAATATGCCATTGCACTCCAACCTGGGTTATGGAGTGAGACTCCAACTCAAAAAAAAAAAAAGTTTATTCTCACACAGTCTGGAAGTCCAGACTTGATCTGAAGTCCAAGATCAAGGTACCATCAGGATCGATTCCTCTTAGGGTCGCCTCTCTCCTTGGCTTGTAGACAGCTGTTTCCTCCCTGTGTCCTCACATGGTTGTCTGTGTGTGTCTGTGTCTTAATATTTTCTTATGAAGTGATGAGTGTATCATTTATAGGATGCTCAACAGATGGTCTGCTGAAAAATGATCCTTGCCAGGGACTGAAAGGAGGAGACAGAACCCATGGATGTGCAGAGACCCTTCAAAGCAACAGAAAAGCATGTGCAAAAGTCCTGAGAGGAGGCTCATGTACAAATAGAGAGGAGGTCGTGAAAAGGTGAGAAGGAGAGAGGGGTCAGACCATCCTTCCCCAGAGCACTAAAATGCCCCCTGAGTCTCAGAAGGTCTCAGAACCTCAGAGCAAAAAAATGGCCCAGTGCACATCAGGAAGCATCAGGGATAACTGAGCGTGGTGGGGAGAGGGCTCAGGGTCTGCAAGGAGAAGCCAGCCTGCAGAAAGTTTCTGGGAGGGCAGGGGCAGATCTCCCAAGAGCACGTACTTCTCTCCTCAACTCTGCTCTGTAGGATCTCCACCAGTCTCGGGAGGCCCAGCAGGAGCCCTCGAAGACAGACACAACCCTGACTCTCCTCCTTAGAGCTGATGAGTTACCAACCCTGATTTTGCAGCGTGTGTCCGGGCAGCAAAGTCAGCCACCATGGCCCAGCTCCTGCCAACCTTCTTTGGGAAGCTGGATTGGGACAATGAGACTGAAAATCCAGTGCATGTGACACTGAACAATACTGAAAGCGAGTGGTCAATAGAAAGGCAGGCGATCTTCTCACTGACGGTGCTGGTGACCTTCTTTGGGCTGGTGTGCAATGGCATGGTCTGCTGGCTTCTCTGCTCCCAGGTCCACAGCAACCCCTACCTGGCCTACTTTCTAAACCTGGCTGCTGCTGACATGGTCAGCCTCTTCTGTGTCACTGTGATCCTCCTGGAGAAAATGCTTGTGCTGCATTACCAGGTAATGGTGCAGATGGCTGCGTTCCTGGAGCCCATCTCTTACTTCTCCGACACAGTGTGCCTCTGTCTACTGGCAGCCGTGAGTGCTGAGAGGTTTCTGAAGGTCCTCTTTCCCACCTGCTGCCACCGTCGCCCAAAGCATACCTCTGCCGTGGTGAGCGCCATGAGTTGGGCCCTGGCCCTTTCTTTGCACGCAGTTAGCATGATCTGTGAGTACTGGGAGAACTTAGCATGTGATTCCTTTCATGAAGGCTTTATGATATTTCACATGGTTATCTGCTTTGTGATTAGCATGTCCAGCCTCACCCTGATCATCCGAGGTCTGTGCTGCCCCCAGCGGTGTTCGCCTGTCATGATCTACCACGTTGTCAGCTTTGTGACCAACACCTTCCTGCTCTGGGGCCTGCCCTTGCTGGTCATTGTGTACCTTCCAGGAGAAGAATATCAGACTCTTGTCTTTGACCTCCTGTTACTGCTGTCCACAGTGGTCAGTACAGCTCACCAGGCCATCTACTTCTTGGCTGAGCATCTTCAGAAGAAGAGTCACAGGGAGTCCCTAAAGGTTGTTATCCAGAGGACTTTGCTGAGTGAGATAGAGGCATGAAGGAAATGAGGGGGTCTCAGACAAGTGATCCCAGGGAGAGCTCAGCCTCAGAGCTGAGAACAGACCTTGCTCTCTTCAGCAGCTCAGTCCTAATTCCAGTGACTGCCCCCACACAAGGCTGTGAGGAGATCTTGCATGAAGAACATGCTGAATCCTCCAAAGTGCAGGATGAATGTGCTCTACTGCTCATGTATGTGCTTTCAGGTTAACCATTTTACTGTCCTCACTGTTTTGGCTACACTGAGCTGGGCACCAGCTCCAACCTAAGCCAACAGTCCCCTTGGCCCACATAATTGGTGGTGATTCAATGGTGCCAGCACATTTATAACAGATATAGTCCTTCACCATTGGCTGCTCCTTGGTTATCAACCATGTTTGACTCATGTAGATCTGTCTCTGGGTCTTCTGCTCTATTTCATCGGCCTATTACCCTTGGGCAACACCACACTCAATGTAGTTACTGCTTCTTTATCATCCGTGTCTATGTCCTGGAAACTGTGTCTTCCTACATGCAGGCAGAGGAAAAGAAGATACATATAGAGAGAGAGTCAAAGGTAAGAATGAGACAGATGCAAGTTGTATGAAAGTGGAGAAAATTCTACAAAGTATTCAAAGAAGAAAATTGTCAACTGAGAATTCCTTACATGTCAAAATATTTTCCAATAAAAAAGGCAAACTAGCCGGGCTTGGTGGCTCAGCCTGTAATCCCACGCGTTTGGGAGGCTGAGGTGAGTGGATTGCCTGAGCCCACGGGTTCGAGACCCGCCTGGGTAGGCGAGACCTCATCTCTACAATAAATCAAAAAATTAACCGGCCATGGTAGCACGTGCCTGTAATTCCGGCTACTAGGAAGGCTGAGGCGGAAGGATCGCAGGAGCCCAGCATGTCGAGGCTGCAGTGGCCGCTCCCGGCCACTGCACTCCAGTCTGGACGACAGAGTGAGACTCCAACTCAAAAAAAAAAAAAAGGCAAACTAAAGAAGTTTTCAGATATACAAAAGATGAACTAAATCTTCATCAAAGAATATTCAGATGGAGAAGGGGGAAAGGACGTTCATCCAGCAGGAAAATAATGACACCAGATGGAATCTGAATCGACACAGGAAGGGAGACCTCTGAATGTGTGAACTCTGCACAGGCTGCTGAATAGAAGTGGAATGTGCTGATATTCTTGCTTTGTTCTTTATGGGGGTGCAACCATGCAATCTGTCATGATGAGAGATAATATCATCACTAAATATCAATTACAGGTTTTTTGTTGATGTCTTTTACCAATTTGCGGAAATACCTTTCTATCTTGATTTTGCTGAATGTTTTTATATGGCTGTTGGAATTGATCTAATCCTTTTTCTGAGTCTCCTGAAATGATGTGCTTTTTGTCTTTGAATCTTTTCTATGGTGAATGACATTGGCTTGTGTTTAATGTAGAACCAGCCTTACCTTCCTGGGATGAATGTCATAAGGTCCTGGTGTGAGCATATGTATATTTGTGGTGCACAGTTGTGCATGCTCATGGGCATGTGTCTCTGTGTGTGGCATTGCAGTGAACCTAACATAGTCATAACAGCTCTAGAAAAGAAGAACCACATAAGAGGGATCACAATGTCCGACTTCAAGACATATTCTGAAAGTTCAGACACCCAGACAATGTGATGTTGGTAACAGGATAGACTCTTAGATCAACAAAAGAAGGAGTTGCCGGGCTCAGTGGCTCAGCCTGTAATCCCGCGCCTTTGGGAAGCTGAGGTGAGTGGATTGCCTGAGCCCGCGGGTTCGAGACCCACCTGGGCAGCGAAACCTCATCTCTACAATAAATCAAAAAATCAGCCAGGCGTGGTAGTGCATGCCTGTAATTCCGGCTACTCCGAAAGCTGAGGTGAAAGGATCGCCGGAGCCCAGCAGGTCGAGGCTACGGTGGCCAGGAGCGGTCACTGCACTCCAGACTGAGTGACAGAGTGAGACTCCAACTAAAAAAAAAAAAAAAAAGAGGGAGTCCAGAAGAGACCCTCATCTACATGTTCACTTGATTAGTAAAAAGTTGACAAGCCAATTATGTGAAGAAAGGACAATCTTAGCACCAAATTGGACAAGGACAATTAGATATCACGTTTACAAAATTCTAATCCACACGACATCATATAACAAAAATTGATTCAAAATGTATCTAAACTAAAATCTATGATGTGAAACTGTACAATTTATGTAAAAAAAAAACAGAAAGGAGAATACGGATTGGATTTTGAGTTAGATAAACTTTTTGTTGTTTTATTTTCATTTTCCAATTGTTTTATTTCAATAGCTTTAGGGGGTGCAAATTGTTTTTGGTCACATGGTTGCATTGTATGGTGGCAAAGAAGTCTGGGCTTTAAGTGTACCACCCTTTCCACCTATGCATATTGTATCCAATAGATGATTTTCAGGCTTCCATCCATTTACCCCCCACACTTCTCTGAGTCTGCAGTGTCCATTACACCATTCTACATGCTTTTTCAGATCCCTAGTTTAGCTCCCACTTATAAGTGGGAGTGTGGTATTTGGTTTTCTGTTCATGGGTTAGTTCATTTTGGATAACATTCTCCAATTTCATCCAAGTTGCTGCAAAGGACATTGTTTCATTGTTTCAGTGCAGGTCTTTATTTATTTATTTATTTTTTAAATAACGACCTCTCTTCCTTTGGGTAGATAGTAGTGGGATTACTGGATCAAATTTTGAGAAATCTCCATACTAATTTCCATAGAGATTGTACTAATTTACACTCCAACCAGCAATGGATGAGTGTTCCCTTTCACTACATCCATGTCAGCATCTATTGTTGTCTTTTTTCTTAATAATAGTTATGCTGACTGGTGTAAGGTGGTATCTCATCGTGGTTTTAATTTTCATTTTCCTGAACTAGAAATTGACCCTCCATATGACCCATCAATTCCCCTATTGGGAATATACCCAGAGGAACTCAAATTATTCTACAAAAGAGATACCTGCACATGTATATTTATTGCAGCTCTCTTCACAATAGCAAAAGCATGGAACCAACCATGTTGCCCATCGAAGCTGGACTGGATAAAAAAATGTGGTACAAGCCGGTCTCGGTGGCTCAGCCTGTAATCCCGCGCCTTTGGGAGGCTGAGGTGAGTGGATTGCCTGAGCCCACGGGTTCGAGACTCGCCTGGGCAGCGAGACCTCATCTCTACAATAAATCAAAAATCAGCCGGGCGTGGTAGCACGCACCTGTAATTCCGACTACTCGGAAGGCTGAGGTGGAAGGATCGCCAGAGCCCAGTGGGTGGAGGCTGCGGTGGCCAGTGGCAGCCACTGCACTCCAGTCTGGGCGATAGAGTGAAACTCCAACTCAAAAAAAAAAAAAGTGGTACATATACACAATGGAATATTGTGCAGCCATAAAGAAGGACAAATATATGGATTTTGCAGCAACTTGGATAGATTTGTAGTTAATCATACTCAGTGATTTATCACAGAAACAAAGAACAGAGTTCCCTATGTTCTCACTCATAAGCTGACTTTGAACAATTATAACGCTATAAGAAAACAATTGGCAGTTGTGGGGAACTGTCGTGGGGGGTGGGATTGACAGTTGAGGGAAACTGCTAGGGGAGGGAGGGGCATACCTCATCAACAAGGGTACCTGCATGATCAATGTTTATATACCTAACCCTGAATTGTACCCCACATCTTTATAATAAAAATTTGTTAAAAATAAATAAATAAAAAAGTTTTCATTTTCCTAATGATGACTGATGTCCAACATTTTTTCATGTTTGTTGGCCATTTGTATATCTTCCTTTGAGAGATACCTGTTCATGTCATTTGCCCACTTTTTAATGGAGCTATTTGCTTTTTTCTTACTGATTTGATTTCTTTGTAGATGAGTTAGAGAAATGTTTCTGAATAAAACACTAAAAGCAAGATGCACAAAAGGAAAACAGGTATCAATGGGACATTATCAAAATGCAGTATGTGTGCACTTTGAAAGTCCCTATGAGAAGAAAAAAAAGACCAGCTCCAGACTGGAGGAAGAATTGGTGAAACTTTCATCTGATGACAGAATCTACGAAGGGATCTCAGGGCTGGGATGAGACGTCTGATGCAGCAGTCACCTTGCAGAGAGGATGTCCCTGGACCTGCCTCTAGGAGCTTGCAGGTCTGGGCAGGGCCTGGTGCAGAAACCCTGATGAAATTGCAAGAGCAGTCCTTTCCCGTGATTCCAGTGATGTCCAAGGCAGATTTGGAAGGCACATCAGCCCAGCAATTCTGCTCTAGGTTGTACAATGGAAAACTCGGACCCCCAACATCCAGATTCATGGGAAGCCTGGGCATGGAGTTCCAACAGAGGAACCTACGAACTACCCGGGGTCTGCCCTGAGTTCCCAGGACCCCAAGACTGGGTCCTGCTGCCCCAGGCTGTACATTGGCCTGGGAAACAGTCCTGTCAGGTGAGGGTGGGAGAGAATCAGGTTCCTCTTCAAGGGAGGCAGGTACTGTAGGCTGCTGGTGCTGAGCTGGTGGGCCAGGTAGGGCCAGCTTGTTCGCCTGTGGGAGGGTCTTGATGATGGGGGAGGCTTGCTGGGGCCTGGGTGTAGGGAACACGAGCTCAGATGTGGCTGAAAGTAAAGCAGATGTGGTCAGCATCTTCATGGAGCCTATATGACCCCTGCAGGGCCAACCCGTACACACCTGGATCCCTGGAGTCTTCAGGGTCCCTGTGTGGCCCCATATTTTACACAAAGGACACCCTTGCAGGATGCTGATCCCAGTGCCAGGAGTGTGTGCAGCTCTGAATGGGTGTGCTGTCAGGAACCTCTGAATGCTCCTGGGATGACCCCAGGTTTTAGGCTAGCTCAGGGCTCCTTGATTCACACCCTTACCCCGAGCTGCTCAGCCTGGCTTCAGCCCTGGCTCAGAACAGGTGGGAGAGGCCCAACCTGTCCCCCAGCCCCATGCCACCACCCATAGGCTCTGTCTCATATAGGTGACATGCCATCACACACTGGATTCCTCTCCCTCTGGGGTCATCCTTCCATGCCAGGACTAGATTTTCCCTTTCTCAGGTGAACTCTGGGTTCTGGCTCTGGGTAGGAAGTCATGCCTGTGACCTCTCCCTGAATCTTCACTGGATCTGAGACATAGAGCATCTTTATTTCCTGACTCCAGTCATGTTATACTGAAGCCCTTGGAGAGGTGCCAGGAGTGAGACTTCTGGTGGTCTCTGGGCTTTGGGTGCCTCCAGACATGGTATGGCTCACTCAAGGGATCTGACCTCTCCAAGGCCCTTCAAAGCCTTCCAAGGACTTGAGCATAGCATAGAGGGCAGGTAAGGGTCAGAGAGGGGTTGGAATGGGCCTTGCCCACATCCCCATCCAGTCTTTGAGTTATTATCCATTAAACCAAGACCAGCTCTTTCCCTGTTCTGTTTCCAGAAGCTTCTTAGAGTAGAGGAGAAGGAAGAGGAGCAGCAGGAGGGAGGCCCAGGAAGGAGGACTGAGGAGACTGAACATCCCTACTCTTTACAGACCCATAGGGCGACTGGGGAGAAGCCTGAGCCCACCTTGGAGAGTCAGGTCCCAGTGCTTCCTCCTCAGCTTTCTCATAGAGACCTGGAGCTGCCTCAGCACCGTGTCGTCATCCAGCTTCCAGGTCTGGGGCAGCATGTCCTGAAAGTACTCCCACAGACCACTCAGGGACAGCTTCAGAAAGTGCTCTATAGACAGGGCGCAGTCAGGGTCAGAGGGTCCCCTGGGAGAGTCAATGCCTACACCCTGTTCCCTCCTGGACTCCTCCCCCTAAGGAGGTGCCAGTTCCTTCTGTGGTCATCCCTAGGGCCAACTGTGCAAGAAGTCCACGGCCAGGATGACCCGGGCAAAGAAGTGTCACCAGACTCTTCCGTTCATCAGGGCCATGTGGGGATGGGCTCAGTATTTGGGAAAACCCAAGACACCCTACCCAGCCCCCCAGGACCAGCCTGGTCTCCTTTCACGCCAAAGTAGAGTGACCTGTGGACAGCATGAGCTGCCCTCAGAGAGTCAGGGTCCTTCCTACATGCTTTCCCGAGCACCCTCAAGCACACAGGGACTTACTTCTGTGGACCTTAAAGATCGTGTATGCCATGGCAGTCAGCGTCCACTGGCCTTCCAGAAGATAGACATCCCAGAGTCTCAGGGTGAGCCCAAAGGGGATCTATAAAGACAGAAGGCATGAGAGGACCTGTCTATTCCAGACTGGGGGCCAGTGGCCTGAGCAGGGCCTTCTGGGGTCTCCTCTGCATGAGGAGAGCCCTCCATGAGACTAGGTCAGACAACACCCTGCAGCTCCCCATGGGGTTGTCTCAGCAGGGATGTGGTTCTTGGAGGAAGTCGCTTCCTGAGAGTTTGTGCTTCCCTGAGCTCATCCAAGATGGGTCCTATTTTATGTACCCTGGCTGTTGTGTCTGAGCAGTGGCCTTCACTGTAGGATTCCCTCTCTAAGTCAGGAAGCTGTCTTGTGTACCCTGCAGGGACCTGCCTTTGCCTCTAGAGGTGGGAAAAGCTGGGTTCTCCTTGGGGAGCTGGGCCCCCTTACCTGGTCAATGAAGCACTTCATGAACCAGTACAGGGTGGAGATTTTTAGGCACCAGCCTTCTTTATCCTAATGGAAGGAACAGGTATGCTCAGGACCCTCTGTCATGAAAACCTGCTTATTTCAGGCCACTCTGCAAACGCTTCCCAATGGTAAGACCTGGGTAGTGGTTAAGGCTCCTCTCAACCTACCCACTAATGAATGCCCAGTGGACACACTTCCCTTAGATCTGCCTTGCCCCAGTACCTCTGTCCCCTCCAGAGAAGGAAAAGGAAACCAAACTCTGAACCCTGGAAAACCACACATCATACATGATTAGGCCCTAGCTAAGACTCAGCCTCTAGCCAGTTCCATGAGAGGCAAGAGCCTCCCCCGTCCTCAACCCATGGGATCCAGAGCCTGTGAGGAGGAGCCAAGAGGATCATCCACTCACCAAGTGCCTCATGACTTTGGGGAAGGCTTTCCTTAAAATTTTCTCCTGGAGGTCTTGTAGCTTCAGGATTCCAGGATATCCTGCTGTGTAAAATCCTGAGAGGTCCCCAACACCCAAGATATCAAAACCTGTTCCTAGGATGCAGAACTGTAACCCAGTAAAGCTAGATGGTAATGGGGCCTTTGAACACCCTGGCCTCCCACTCTCTCATCCAGTGAGCCCCCATATGCCAAGGCCCTGGGAAGAGGTACCAGGGTAACTCTCGAAGTGGTACCCTAAAGTCTGGCTGAAGGTGCTGCCCATTGATGTCCTTGGGCTATTGTCCAGGAGTTCAGGCCTGCATCAAGGCTGTTAGAGAGGGCCATGGTAGTAGAAACTGGTGGGGTAACTAGGGCGGGCACCAGTGAATATATGGCCATCCCCTGGACATGGGACCAGGCCAGGGGAAATGGAATGAAGATACACTGTCATCTGGGTTTTATCTGGCCATGGATGAAAAGGGCAACCGGGAGACAGCCAGTTGGAAGACAGAAGGACCAGCCAGCAGGTCAGAGTTGCCGGCACCAGGTTGAGGCTGGAGGGTGGTGAATCCAAGACACAGATGCCGACCATGAGGAGGCTGCAATTTCCTTGGATTATAGAGATGAGAGGTGTCTGACTAGGGTCTGGGGGCTCGCTTCCAGTCCCAGGCATCTGTGGGACCCTCAGAAGGGGATGTCCTAGAGACTTAAATCAGCTGGGGACAGAAGAAACCTTGCCTGAAGGTTGAGACCACCCAATATGGAAGTTCCTTGGCCTGGCAGGGGATGGCCCCTTGGGCAGCAGTCCACCTACCCTGCATAGCATGCCTCTCATTGCTCAGCAGCTGGACCAGTGCCCAGAAGGCATCTTCTTCATTTAGATACATCAGCAGCATGGCCGTGACGTGGCTCATACCCCTACGGTAGCCCACCTCCTGCGAGAACCAAGGCCAAGAAACGTCACCTGGGAGGTATGAGATCACCTGGAAATGTGGAGATCCCTGGGAGGGATAAATTCACCTGGGAAGACAAATGACACCTAGAAGGACTAATGTCATCTCAGAGAGGGCTTGCATCACCTGGGAGGGCAGAGATCACCTAGGAAAGTGATGTCACTTGAGAGGGTTGAGGTCACCTGGGAGAACAGACACAACCTGGGAAGGCTGAAGCCACCTGGGGGTTTTGGGGCGCAACCTCTACACTCCTCACCTGACACCGTACATGAGGATTGAACAGGTTATGCGCATGTCAGTTTACAAGGAGTCTGAAGAGATCCCTACAATGACTAAGCTCATGATATCATAAAGGACAGAGGTAAGAACTGCTGAGGTTTCCTCATGCCAGGCAGGGGACACCGCTGTGCCAAGCTCAGGGCAGCACTCATGGAGTGGACCCCCGTGGCATCCCACTGGGGCCCTGACTGCCATACATAGGGTCCCAGGATGGCCCATGGGCTGCCCCATGTGGGCAGTGCGTGTAGTTGGCTCAGGGATCTCCTTGTGGGAAAGGGTCTGGTTGTGGGGGCCAAGCAGGAGCACCATCTCCAAGACCCTGTCCCTGTCTACTACATTCTCACAGGGTGGAATGAAAAGGAAGTTGGTTTCCGTCAAGTTTCTGATGAAGAGGATGGCTTCATAATGCAAACTCACTTGGTGACAAAGGCAGTGTCCATAAGGCACATCACCATCAGGTCAATATTTCTTCTGAAAGGAACCTCCTGAAAGGCTATCAGGTTAATGAGGTTTGGGGCAACCCTGAGAGGCAGGCATCAAGTCTCATTCTGAGAAGTGTGGTTGGGTCCAGGAGAGACCAAGAGTCGGCCCTGACCGCTTGCCATGTCAGTTTTGAATGAGGCCCTCCCCTTGCATGGTATGTGACAGCTGTGAACCAGACCCGACCTAGCCCATCCTGGTTGGTCTTGAACACTGAATGTGAAAACAGCCATGACACCCACAGGACACCCATGCCCAACAACATGAGAATGTGGCCTGAGGATGTCATTATCTGGGAATACTCACTGGGTTATATGCAGAATAGGCCACCAGGACGAAAAATAACTCCTGCTGCCTAGGAAGGAAAAGGAGGGTTGGTGGGTTTTGAGCTGATGCTGTTAGTTTTCATTTTGTCTCACAAATCCCGATGAGGAATCCAATTCTAGGTGAGGATGATCTACCCCGTAAGCAGTGAGCTTTTCATGGCATCTGAGTTTTACAAAATGTTTTGGTGAAATCTTCAGACAGTAAAATGCAAATATGTCAGGTGTACATTTGATAATATTCTTTTTATTCTGGTGCATTTTTTTCTTTTGGTTTGCACACATGAAAGTCTGGTTTGGGGATGTGCAATTCCACGGGTCTGAACCCATGCGTGAAGTCGCCTGTCCACACTCCAGCATCTCTGGGAGCTGCTCCTTCTTTCTTCAATTCCCCAGGGTGTCCCCATCATAGCCAACCCCAACCCAGTCCATCTGTTCCTGGCAGTCCTAATCTATTTGCAGACTTTATAGGTTGGTCTTTCCCAGAATTCCCTAAGAATGGGAATCCTATGGAGGTAGGCTTTTGGGTCTGGCTTTTTTCCCTTAGACAAATACACCTTGGATACACCCACAGGAGTGGGGTCAATGACTTGGTCCCTATTCTCATGGAGTTGTCTTCCGTGATGCTGTGCCATTTCTTTAACCTTTCCCATGTGGAAGGTCACCTTGGTGACCTCCAGGTTTTAGTGCTGATGAATAAGGCAGTGAAGATGGCATGCAGGCTGTATGTGAACCTCAGTGTTCAGATTAGTGAGTGAATATCTAGAACACCGTGGGACAGAGTGGTTCGAGTGCACTTAGATCTGTGAGCAACTGCCTGCTGTCTTCCACAGTCGTTAGCATTTCACATTCCCACCAGTCATGGAGGGGAAGTCCTGTGGTTCCATGTCCTCCCCAGCACGGGGTGTTGCCAGTGTTGTCTGGAAAGGCTCCCAAGCCCTTCATCTTGCCTCCCTCCCATGGGTTCCTCCCCCGGGGTTTTGTGAATCCTGAAGAGCACTGTTTACCATTCAACATGATGTTGTTGGCAATTGTGGCTCCCCTCGGGAGCCCCTTGGGTTCTGGCCCCACAAGCTCCAGCTCTACCCATGGAGCTCAGTCCATGGTGTTGGTGGCTCCCAGGGCTAAAAGATCCCTTGGCGGCTGTGTCATCCCTCCTGTGGGATCCCTGCCTCTGCCCTAGGTCTTCTTCATTCCCTTGGGAAGCCCCATACCTCTGAACTCCCTCGACTCCCCTGGGACACTCCAACTCCATAGGTCTTACTTGACACCGTAACACGCGTGGAACATGATATGATTGGTCAGGGTCTGTCTCACATCCAGGTCAATCAGGCCAATGTTCCCTGAGGTCCTCCTGCCTTGCTCCTTCATGCTCTGTGGGGTGGGACCAAGAGGAGGAAGCAGCCTCAGAACACAAGAGACTTACTGCACACAACAGTCCTCACAAAGCGCTTCTGCATGAAAGGAGGTTTTCTTATGCAGAAAGCTCCTTCTGTATTTTTGAAGCCATGGAGGGTCACCAGAGTCCAGTCCATCTGTGGGGCCCATGCCACTGTCTGTGCCCAGAATGTGGGACATACCACCCCCCAGGATGGAGGTCCCTTCAGCTCAAGATCTGGGCTCCCAACATGGCCGGGCCTATGTGTCCCATTCTGGGTGGAAGTAGAAGGGCCATACCTGGTATTTCCCTGGGTTCTCAGCCTTCACCTTCTCCACATCCAGCAGGAGAGACCAGACCCGACCCCGCACCTGCGGGGGGATTCCCTTATAGACCCGCTGAGACAGCTACAGACAGAAAAACGTCTTATAAGACAGGACATACGGCAACCCTGGGAGGACAGCATTTTGAGGATTCTGGAAGTCTATCCTTGGTTCCTCAGGATAGGCTGAGTCTACCTAGGATGGGCCTCCCCTCCTATGAGGAAAGAGTAAACAAGGGATCAGGGTTGTGCACTCTGATCTGGACCTATTCCTTCTTTCGGGTCACCAGGAGGCATTTCTACCCCTGACCAAGTGGTGGCCCAGGCTCTGGCATCAGATTATCTCCCAGCAAGGGGACTCTTGAGGACTTGACAGGAAATCTGAGGACCAGGCCTGTTGTCTTGTGGGTGAGGACCATGTGCTGCCCTCTGTCTGACAGGTCAGCAGCACCAGGTAGGTGACAGTCATGGGTACGGGTCCCCTAAAACTGCGGAGAGTAGTCTCGGGGACCCTCCCTCTCCATGTTACCTTGTTGCTGTTCCCATATTTATCCCAGTTGTGGAGGATTTTTATCCATTTAGTTGCATGTCGGATTTCCTGACGTTTTTGCTGTCAAAGGAGACACCATGGAGTTAGTGGAGATACAGACTTCCAAGGAGTGGCACTTGAAAGCGGAGTCAAGCACTCACAGCCCTAATGGGACCAAACTGGAAGGAGCAGGGAAGGGCAACCCCAGAGCTGATGGTCTCTGACCAGAAGGGCCCTGATGGCCTGGCCTGCTGACCCCAGAACACAGACACCCAGGGCCTAGGTCAGATCCCAGCTTCCAGGTGGGGTCCTGAAGCCAGTGGGCAGCGACCCCTGAGCCAAGACTGTGTTTCTTGGTAATGGGTTTAGAAAAACAACGACAGGGATCAACTCTGGGGGTCAGGTCCAGCAGGATCCCTGGGCCTTTCCAGGGATGGCATGTCCCTTCTCACCCCCAGCTGTGCCCACAGGCTGCTCTCTTTCTCTAAGCCCATCCAACACATTGCCCTTCCCTGGACCAGCTTTCTTTTTTTTTTTTTTGAGTTGGAGTCTCACTCTATCGCCCAGACTGGAGTGTAGTGGCCGCTCCCCGCCACCGCAGCCTCGACCTGCTGGGCTCTGGCAATCCTTCCGCCTCAGCCTTCCAAGTAGCTGGAACTACAGGCGCGCGCTACCACGCCCGGCTGATTTTTATGATTTATTGTAGAGATGAGGTCTCGCCAAGTTGCCCAGGCGGGTCTCGAACCCGCGGGCTCAGGCAATCCACTCACCTCAGCCTCCCAAAGCGCGGGATTACAGGCTAAGCCACCAAGCCCGGCTTGGACCAGCTGTCTATGCAGCAGGGACAGTCTCTTACCTTTGCCTCCAGGCCACCGATGGGGGGCAGCTCCATCTTGCTGTAAGGCAACCAAGGCAGAGCAGAGAACTTAGACCGGGAGCCATCCTCTCCCTGAGTGTACCCTGGGAAAGGCCAGCACCATTCCCATTTCTCCCAGGTCTCAGCCCAAGAGAAGACAGAGGGAAGGAAGGATGGGGCTTCCTATCTGCTGACACCCAGGAGGAGCCAGAACATGGAGCAGAGGGAGCTTGGGAATGGGTAAGGACTGCTCTGGACCCATAGGGAGTCAGACTGCACCAAGGGGCTACCCCTCCTAGACTGGAGGAAGCATCCCGTGTGGGAGCTGAGAAAATCCAGCTCCCACACGGGAAGGGATGGGATTGCGAAGGGATGGGATTGCCCAGTGGGACTAGGCCCCAATAACCATCCCCAGGGATTGATCACATCCCTGGATGAGTACAGGGAGCCTGGCCTGAGCACCACCTAGTGCACTGAGCGTGACCTAGAGCCCAGCTCCCCTGGTGCCCACAGACTTCCAACATCCCCCTGCCTCTCCCCTTTCCAATAGCTGACCCTGCTTGTTCCCTGAGGCCCATCCTGTCTGGCCCAAAGTCTGTAACTATCTCTCTGGTCACTCTGGCCCTTTTTTTACCCTTATCTTATCCAAAATTCTGAGTAACAGCCCCAGGTCCATCCACACTCTTGCCTTGTTAATTTTCTACCTGCTGCTAAACAAATCACCAGGGCAGTGAGGTTGACTAAGGGCCCACAGGGGGCGGGGATAGTCCCAGGTCCCCCTTTGTCCTGTGGCCACATCCTGTGTATCTATCCAAGCTAGGCTTTCGAGTGGCAGGGCCAGACTCTCAGGCTGCCCCCTTCTCCTCTGCTGACATGGTGACCACACTCCCAAAAGCCCAGGAGCCTGGCTTGGCCCCCTTTCTGTCCCTATCCACTGTCCTGTGGTCCCTCAGTAAGCTGTCCAACTCTAGCCTCATGCTGGTCATTGATTGGACTTGCAGGAGAGAGGAGAGGAACCCAACCCTGGTCAGGTGGGCCTGAGCCAGGGAGATGTATCCTACTCAGAGAGACCTCTGTAAAAACACACACACACACACACACACACACACACACACACACACACACACTGCTTTTTGAGATGAGGTGGGTGAGAGAGAGGACTTACTGCAGAATCCCAAGACGATCAGTGACTTTGTAGATGTGCTCAAGTTCGTGCCCCAGGTTCCCTGGCCCTCCAGCTCGGTATTCCTGCAACCCAGGGGGACCCAGAGAGAAAAGATCAAGATGAGGGGAGTTGGGGACATGGGCATGGGCAGCCACTCCTTCCCTGTGTCCTGTGTCCTGTGGGGACCCCACCTTCCTGACTGCTACCTGCTCATACTTGGCAATGATGTCTCCTCGCCTGGGGGCAAGAAAGGCAACCTGATCCTTCTCCATGTCCATTCTGCAAGACAGCATGAGATTTCACTGCACCCAAGTACTTCAGAAGACATGCCAAGCTGCTCCTGTTGGGCTTCCAGATCCTGGACGCATGAGCCTCATTCCACCTCCACCACAGGGACAAGAGAACAGACCCAGGGTTCTTACCCTTGCCTGGATCTCTGGAGTCCCTGCCCCTGACCAGGGGTGGGCTCCTTCCTAAGGACTTGAAAACAGGGGAACAGCAAGACTTGTTGTTATCTTTGAATCCCCTGAGATGGGCACACACCCGCAGAAGAATGAAATGCATCTACTTGCAGAGGAAAAACAGCTGCAATGGGCTGTCCTAGCACCTGAAAGCCGCCTGGTGACAGAAACCAGAGGTCTCTATAGGATCACCTTCCTGGGATTGTTCAAGGACCACAAAGATGCCTAGTTTTCTACAGAAAACAAGAAAACTCGTAATTGCTCCATTCTACTCAAATCTTAACTCATGTGGCCAGTGAATCCACTTAAAGATCCCATCAACCAAGCAGGAGGGTATTTGGTGTGGGGAAAGAATAATCTGTTGCCTGCAAAGCTGCCCAGTGAGAGCTCAGAGATGACCCTCAGCAGCTGCCAAAGGCCAGCATCGCCCACCTGGGAGTGACTGTCACCAAGTCAACAGGAGGGAAAAGAGAAATCACACTCACTTGAATCTGATCAAGTCAGCTGTGCTGAAATGCATTTCTCACCTAGAAAAGATTCCTGTTCGCAGTGCTACTCTCCGATACCATGTGGCTCCAAATATTCCACACACAGAGGCATCCATGAACAAGGTCCCTTGACAATCAGTTCTCACTGATCATGCCCTGATGACCAGGTCCCCTGCTTACTGGTTCAGGGGTTGGAGAAAGCCCAGGAGAGAAGCAAGTGAGCTTACCTCTGAGACGTCAGCTTCTGTTCCTCATGTGTTAGGTGGGCCCCTCTAGTCTGTCATCTCCACCTCTGATATCTGCTGTGCCCACTGGAAATGAAATGGGGGGACACAGGGGAAACATCCCCTCAGAACCCTCAAAAACCTTCCCATAGCCTCAAAATGTCCCCTCACTGGACTGCTCTCGACCCTGTAACCTATAACTTCATGTGGGCATCGGACCACAGTGGCCTGAAGACCCCCCCCCCACCATTAGACATCAAGTCACAGTTTCTCAGGACTCACCACCAGCTGCCTCATATCAATGAGACACTACAATGGCCAAGAACCCTTCATTGCTCTTACAACCACAAGGCAACAACCACCATGTCCGTTCAGAAATGGATAAATCCAAAGGGGTTCATCCACAAGAAGGAACATCATTCTGCCTTAAAAATAAGAAGATTCTGCCATTTGAACAACATCGATGAACCTGGAGAAGGGTGTGCTAGTGAGATAAGCCAGTCACAAGAAGATAAATTCTGTAGGATTCCACTAAGATGAGGTCTCTACAGTAGTTAAACTTATAGAAGTAGAAAGTAGGATAGTGAGTGCCAGAGGCTGGGTAGAGAAATGGAGAGTTGCCTGCCTGCCTTCCTTCCTTTCTTCCTCCCTCCTTCCCTCCCTCCCTCCCTCCCTCCCTCCCTTCCTTCCTCCCCTCACTTTGTTGCCCAGTCTGGAATGCAGTGTGCCATGGCATGATCACAGCTCACCACTGCCTCAATCTCCTGGGGTCAGGTGAGGAGTGGCTAGCTGGGATTCCAATGGTGCCAGCACATTTATAATAAATAGGGTCCTTCACCATTGCCTGCTTCTTAGTTATTAACTATATTTGCAGCCATGCAGGTCTGTCTCTGGGCCCTTTGTTCTGTTCCACTGGCCTATTGATCTTTCTTTGGGCAACACTACACTCAGTGTAACTACTGTGTCTTTTTCATGTATGTCTATGCCCTAGAACTCTGTCCTCCTATACTAGCCATCAGAAAAAAAGACTCTTTTTCTTTTTTCTTTTTTTTTTCAGAGTCTTACACTGTCGCCCAGACTGGAGTGCAGTAGCATACTCATGGCCACCACAGCCTTCACCTGGTGGGCTCAAGCAATTCCTCCACCTCAGCCTTCCAAGTAGCCAGAACTACAGCCATGCACTACCGTGCCCGGCTAATTTATATATATATATAGACAAGGTCTCACCAAGTTTCCCAGGCTGGTGGCAAACCCCTGGGCTCAAGCAATTCTCCCATCTCGGCCTCCCATGTATAGAAAATCAAATATGAGAAGGAAGTACACTTTTTGTTGAAAAGATGCAAGTATTCAAGTATTTGAAGAAGAAAAAAAGTATTCAAAGAAGAAAACTGTCAGCTGAGAATTCTTTACATGTCAAAATACTTTCCAATAGAAAGGTAAACTAGGTTTTCGGATTTACAAAAGATGAAAGAAATAGTCACCAGGGGATATGCAGGTGGAGAAAGGGGAAAGGACATCCATCCAGCAGAAGAATAATGACACCAGATGGAAATCAAGGTCAACAAGGAAGAAGGCTTCTGTACTGCTGGACTCTGCAAAACGTAAGTGCTAAGTGTCAACAATTCTGCCTTGTTCCTCATGGGGGTGCAAGCATCCAGTCTTTTACTGTGAGGAATAATAACCACTAAATATCTACTACAAGCTTATTCTAGTTGCCTTTTATCAATTTTAGGATTTTTTTCTGTTTTTAGTTTGCTGGTAATTTTTATAAGATTGTTGAATTTTGTAATGATCTGAGTTTACTGGAATGACGATGTGTTTTTGTATTTTCATGTTAATATGGTGAATTACATTGGAGTATTTTTATTGTTGAACCAGCCCTGCATTCCTGGAATAAATGTGACTTGGTTAGGATGTGCATGTATTTATATTTGTGTCACACATGTGTCCATGCCCATGGACATGTATTTCTCTCTGTGGTGACACATTAGACCTAAAACAGTCAAAACAACTCAGAAAAAAATAATCAAGTGAGAAGGCTTATAATACCTGTCTTCAAGATGTATTATAAAGGTTCAGAAATTCACAGTGTGGTATTGGAGAAAAAGAGGGACAAGTAGGTCACTAGAAAAGAATAGAGAGTTCAAGATAGACCCTCATATATATGTTCAATTTGGAAAAGATATAAAGCAAATTCAATGGAGAAAGGAAAATTTTTGAAATAAGTGCTTTTAGAACAATTGGATACACTTATTTTGAAACGTCAATCCATGCCTGTCTTCACATACAAAACTCAATTCAAAATTTATCATGAACAAAAAGGTAAGCCCTAAAACTTAAAATTTTTATTAAAAAAAGAAAGGAAGATAGTGTGACTTTGTGTAATGATTAATATTAGGTATCAACTTGACTAGATTGAGGGATATTTAGATGGCTGGTGAAGCATTGCTTCTGGGTGTGTCTCTGAAGTTGTTTCTAGAGGAGATTGATGGGTGAGTCAGCGGACTAGGAGAGGAAAACCCACCCTCAGTGTGAACAGACATCATACAATCTGTTGCCAGTACAGCTGCAACCAAGCAGATGGAAGGGGATGGGGGAGCCAGCTGAGTTTCCTCCTGTTCACTCTCTCTGCCTTCCCTGGAGGGACATTTTACTTCTTCTCCTCCTGCCCTTGGACATCAGACTCCAGATTCTTTGGCCTTTGGTCTCTGGGACTTTTTACCAGCAGCCTCCTGGGGGTTGTTGGGCCTCACACAGAGGGATGCAAGGTCGGCTTTCCTGGTTTCTAAACCCTTAGACTTGGACTGAGCCAAACTACCAATTTTTCTCATTGCCCAGCTTGCAAGCAGTCTCTCATGGGACTTTGCCTTGCAATTGTGTGAGCCAATCCTCCATAATGAATTCCTTTTTGTATATACCTATATCCTAGTTGTTCCATTCCTCTGGAGATACCTGACTACCACAATTTAGGTTAGAGAAATATTTTTAAAATAACCACCAAAAGCATGATGCATAAGAGGAAAAAAAATGACCAATTGAAACTTTCAAAATTCACAATATGTGCACTTAGAAGGATCCTGTGAGGAAGGAAAAGAAGAGCCCCAGGTTGGAGGAAGTATGTGCATATATCCCATCTGCTGACTGACTTGATGCATCTATGAAATAATCTCAGGCCTGAGCTTTCCGTGGCACTCAGGAGTCACAGGGGTACTGTGCTCTGGACAGACAGGAGATGCCTCCCATCCCGTTATTTGTGTCCCCTAAGAAGCAGTGCTCAGAATCTCCTACCAATGCCACCCCTCAGTCCACAGTAAAACTTTTCCCTTCCCACATCTGCACCCACAGGCAGTGGGTCTTCTGGGGACATAAGGGAGAAACAATCACTCTTAGACTCTGGGTGTCCAGCTTTTTGCTTGCCCCCAATGCCCTCTGGGCCTGTCTCAAAGGGGACAATGAGGTAGACTGCCAGCATCTGGACATGCTGTCTGAGCCTATTCCTAGCCACAGAGCCAGAGGAATGGAAGGATGTTTGTCAGACAAGACATCTTGTTCTGCTGGGTCTCACAGGGCCCTTTCCTCAGAGCCTGGATCTATAAATACAGCACAGAAGCCACAGGGTGACTGGCCCAGAACCTGTGAGGCTAGGCCAGGGAGCACACAAGGACTGTCCCCAGATAGCCAGAAGATGCTTTTCTAGTTTCTCGTTATCTCATTTCTTACCAGCCGCCTTTCCTTCATCAAGAATCCCCTTCACACAAAATCAAGAGAACGAAGATAGAAAAAAAATCATTGGAAAGAAAAGAAAATAAAAGGACCTATAACACCTTGCTGACTCACTTGAAGAGAAGGCCTAAGGGAGTCTATTCGTTTCTGTCATTCTGAGGTTCCCTAGGATGGCATCACACAGTGTAATACCCACCAGCAGGGGTTGTGCTGGATCCCTGCAGATATCAGTAAGGGCAAGTTCTGCTACTCATCACTTGCAGGCTGAAATAAACAAGCATGAGATTTGGTGGAAGGAAGGTGACTTAAAAGCCAGCTGATGAGAAAATGGCCAAGTTCATGTCTCAAAGAAATCATTTAGAAATCATGTTAGGCTGAGGTTAGGGATTTTAAAGGGAAAGAATGGAATGAGGAGTATCTGGTTGTGGCATAGAGAACAGATCTTGCTTTGAAGTTTATATTGAATTGTCCATCTGGAGAGCTGCCCAACACCATCCCAATTTTGGCCAGGTTGTAGATTAATTGCCTTCAGGTGACCTCTAAATAATGGCGAATTCTGCCATGGGGTCTCCATACTCTGTTATTCCAAAGACAGGCTCTGGAATAGCCTCTGGAATTTCTCAAGCAAGTACACATTTAGTTAAGAAAGAAAAAATCTTTAATGTGTAGGCTAAGAGAGAGAAAGGCTTAAAACCATTTCTCAAAAACTGAAATGGAAATTCTTGGTTACAACTCTCCACTGTCAAGTTCCATTTCATTTCCATGAAAAATGGGCAACGTAATTCATCTTGCCACTTTCTGCTGCTGAAAAAGGGTGTTGTTAAAGGGCATGAAAATAGAACTGATCCACCTGGAATTTTAAATATTCCCAAGTACCTATATCTGTGAAAGAAACTTTTTGGAGCAATATGGCACAAGGACCCATAAACTTTTGAAAGAGCCATTCCTGTATCCCCATACAGAATGTACAGCAGCAGTAGAACTCATGGCAACAAAAGCAACTCTAAGCAGAAAAGCAATTAAACTCTATGTAAAATTTTTCATGTGTTAGAAAGCTGACCCAACTATGCCATGAGAGGGTCTTGAGACGGGGTTTTTTACGGTTGAAATGTAGGTGTACAATGTCTGCACAACCCAAATCATATTATGAGAACAATCTGAAATATACACACAATATTCTGTCCTAATTAATGCATAAATGCTGGCCTGGGCAATGGTCAAAATATCTAGGGCTATGCAATTCCACAGGGCCACTTGATTTGTGAGTTTTCTTTAGTGAGAAGGGTGATGACATAAAGGTGTTAAAACGGGAGCAGTATATTTGATTAGGGTTTCTACTTATCTGTGTGGTTTTTTCCTAAGCAGAAATTTCAGATGCTGCCTTTTTAGGTCTTTAGGGGGATTTAGTCTCTCAGCTGAAAAGAATGTAGGGCCACGTCTGTGGGATGAGTGGTCCTGTTAGAAGCAAACTCATAAACAGACATTAGTATAAGTTTTTAGAGTCTTAACATATTTGGCAACATATATTTTTTTAAGTGTGTTCCCCACTGTCAATTGTGGGGATGTGATGACAAGTTGGCTAAATATATTTAACCTGGCATGGTGTTAGGTTCTATGTATAATTTGGTATGTTATTGTCATAAAGAGACTGATCTGTCAGTTTTATGATTTCTATTTTAACATTAGCCTATATGTACTTAAGTCAGGAAAAAAACTCAAGATTCAATCCAAACTGTAGAAAATAAGTACTCAGAAATAATGAACAAGAGACTCTTGTTCATAATAGGTATACTATTGTTTCTTTTGAAACATAATATTCTCTCTAGTTCTCTATTTTATTGAAGACCAATCATAGTAGAACTAATTTATTTGTAAAATGGATTTTAGTCCCCTTATATTTGGCCTGATTTTTTGCATAAAGCACAGCAAGAATAATTATTTGCCAATAGTCTCTTTTTAGACTGACTTTGCTGGAACTTTTATCATAATGAATCTCAGATTAGCCCTTTTAAAGCCTCTTGAGCCCAGCCAAGAATTTATTTGAGCCTGCCAATGCCTATATGAATTGGGTGAATTCCTATCTTTTTGAGGTCCCAAAATAACTTGGGGTTCCCGGGTCTGTTGAGGGGGATATTATTTATCCCTCACAGCTCAGGAGCCCTATAAAAGAACTGACAAAGTATAAGTGAGGCCAGCCTTTCCAAAGGACTTTCTGTCAGCTCTTTCTTGATCTCAACTCAGAATTGAGATCTCAGTCTCAATTTCTCAAAGCAGTCTGCTTACATCTGAAATGTCATTCCAGTTAAAGTCTGGGTAAAATAACCAGGTTCTCAAATCATGCCCTGTGACAAAAGAAAATAGATTATTACTGAATTTATACAAATAACTATAACTGCCGTAAAATAATACTCATAAATAGTTTTCAAACTCTGGAGAAATTAGGTAAAGAGAGGGAAATATGTATTCCATTTTGTTCACAGGAGTACATTTTATTCAATTGTTAAAAGCCGTAAATTGCTAAAAAAAAAAAAAAAAAAAAAAAAAAAAACCAACCTTTTCCTGACTGAAAAACAAAGCAAAAAGAATCAGCAACGTTCTAACTAAAAAGTCATTAAAAAATTATTTCAGTCTTCTTTTAGTTTAGTTTATGCAATTAACTTCTATACTTTCGCAGTTCTTATGAACATATTAGCTCTTTGATAAGAGTCCTGGAATTTTTCCTAATCTAATGGCACAGTCTCTAATGTTACCAGAAACCTGAATTGAAGTGCACTTGTCAGAGTCTATACCTGATTATAAACTGCTTCTTGAAAAAGATTAAAGTAAAACAATTCACTCATAAGCAGACCTTGAACAATTATCATAATTCTATAAGAAAGGGATCGGCAGCTGGGCTTGGTGGCTCACCCTGTAATCCCAGCACTTTGGGAGGCCGAAGCAAGTGGATTGCCTGAGCCCATGGGTTCAAGATCAGCCTGGGCAACTTGGCAAGACCTTGTCTCTACAATAAATAAAAAATTAGACAAGCGAGGTAGCATGGGCCTGTAGTTCTGGCTACTTGGAAGGCAAGGCAGAAGGATCGCTGGAGCCCAGGAGGTTGACATTGGGTGGCCGTCAGCGTGCCACTGCAACTCAAAAAAAGTGAGACTCCAACTCAAAAAAAAAAATAGCACTACAAAGTGGCCAAGTGTTAGCAGGAAACAGTCTAAAGTGAGGTCCAAACTTTACCTGTACATTGATCATTTGTACACCTAACCCTGAATTGTACCCGTCTTTTTTTATTTTTTTTTTTATTTTTGAGATGGAGTCTCACTCTGTCACCCAGACGTGAGTGCAGTGGCCGCTTCCGGCCACTGCAGCCTCAACCTGCTGGGCTCTGGCGATCCTTCCACCTCAGCCTTCCAAGTAGCTGGAACTACAGGCACACGCTACCACGCCCGGCTAATTTTTGATTTATTGTGGAGATGAGGTCTCGCCAAGTTCCCCAGGCGGGTCTCGAACCCGCGGGCTCAGGCAATCCACTCACCTCAGCCTCCCAAAGGCACGGGATTACAGGCTGAGCCACCGAGCCCGGCTGTGTACCCGTCTTTAAAATTAAAATTAAAAAAAAAGAAAAGAAAAAAAGAAAGTAAAACAATAATTAATTGTGGATGACAAAAGGCTTACGTTTGGTCTAAGACACAATTGACAAGGGAATGCAGTTATTTTATGGCATATTACAACTTATCATAATCATAAATATTACTGATAACATTTAATATATCAGCATTTTAGGGATCTCATACACTTTTTGGACAAATAACATATATCGATGTAACTTAATAAAAGTAAGTATCGTTTTATATTTGACAACGCTTAAACCTAATACCTAAAAAAGTTTTAAAGGATCAAAAAGACTGAATTTAGAACTGGAGATGTTGATATTGGAAAGATTGTCCAATATCAAAGGTTTTAAAACATTCAGTATATGGTTGGGTGTGGTGGCTCACACCTGTAGTCCCAGCACTCTGGGAGGCTGAGGTGAGAGGATTGCCTGAGCCCACGGGTTCGAGAACAGCCTGGGCAACTTGGCGAGACCTCATCTCTACAATAAATCACAAAATTAGCCGAGTTTGGTAGCGCACGCCTACAGTTCTGGCTACTTGGAAGGCTAAAGTGGAAGGATTACTGAGCCCAGCAGGTGGAGGCTGCGGTGACCATGAGGGTGCCACTGCACTCTAGCCTGGGTAACGGAGTGAAACTCCAACACACACACCAAAAAAAATCAGTATAACAAAATAGGATCGCACATCACTATGGTCATTCAGTTAACCAAAATGACAATATAAAAATTTTAAAAGCAAAAATCTTTATTCTCTGATAGAGAAGAAACAGTTTCTCAAACAATAAGACCTAGTGAAGACAACATGAGCCTAACAAATCTTTCTTCTCTTTTTTCTGTAGTTTACTAAAAACATGAACAAAAGTCTTTTATTATCTCTTATTAATTTTATGAAGATTTGTTCAGAAGAGAAAAACAAATTTTATCTTTGTATAGTATAGTCTTAATGTTAAAGCTAGCTTTAAAAAGACCTTATAAGTGAATCCACTTACTCTTAATTAATTTGATTATAAGGTAAGACTTTTTATAATCCTCTACTAGAGAACAAGGCAATGCTATAAGAAAATCCTGTAATTTCAACATAGGGATGCAGACATTGACCTTGTGTCAGCATGCATTTGACACTAGTGTTTGATTTGTAAATAAACACTGAATTAATTACATCTCTCAAAATTGGCCCCTACAAACTCACACACTCACCTCTTTCACAATAGTACCTGGACCTAAAGAGGTTAATTAACTTTAATTTGGGGCCTTGTGTTTTATAAAGGCAATGCCTAGATCTGAGGATGAGGCCCTGACCAATATGATCTAGCAAGAGTCACTGCCTTTTTCTAACCCAGGAACCAAAGCCCTGTAACTTAACAGCACAAGGAATAGTTAACAGAATAGCTGGAAAAGATGTAAAAAGCTTCAGAACATTCAGTCAAAACAGAATCGCAGATCATTGTAATATTACAGTTATCCATTTAATCAAAGTTATAATCGAAAACTTTAAAATCTATACAAAAAACTACATGGAAGTAAAACCTTTAAAAAAAAATCTCAGTTTTCCTAAACTGTCAGAAAACCCAATGATAACATAGGAATTATCTTGATAGGGCAACCCCTTCGGGTTCCCTCCCACTGTGGGAGCTTTTCTGTTCTCTTAATAAATCCTGCTTTCAAAAAAGAAAAAGAAAGAAGGAAAGAAATTATCTTGATAAAATATAAAATCTGACCTTAGCCATTTGCTAAGAGAAAAAAAAAAAAAAAAAAGACCTCTGCAGTGTAATTGTTTCTCTTCATGCGGAGCCCATTTGGATAACCTGGAAGTCACCTGATTAAAAAGGGTACTTGAATTAATCAAACATAGAAACAGTGTATCCAAGGTTATGAGTATAGCAGGGAAATACATGACTCAATTAGTAACAGCATTAAAAGTTTTCTGGACTGGGTACAGTGGCCCACATCTGTAATCCCAGCACTCTGGGAGGCCGAGGTGGGTGAGTCACTTGCACCCAAAAATTTGAAACCAGCCCAGCTAACATTCCAATACCTCATCTCCATATTATTAAAATAATTATTAGATAAATAAATAAAAGCTTTCTGGTTACATTAAATTATTCAGACATACCAAGAAAATTGCTTTTTTTTTTTTTAGATCTTCATCATACATTTTTGCATCAGGTCACAACAGCAGTTAGAAGTAAGAACTGGAGGGAGAACAAAACGTTACAGGAGCTGATGAAAGTTATCATCCTGGGTTTGTTCAAGGGGAGAAAGAGCTGAAAGCAGAGAGAAATAGCAAAAGTTAAACTTTTGAAAATTTTATTAAGAGGAAATTAATAGGCCGGTGGCTCAGCCTGTAAGGCCAGTACTTTGGGAGGCCGAGGCAAGTGAATTGCTTGAGCCTACAAGTTCAAGACCAGCCCGGGCAACTTGGCGTGACCTCGTCTCTACGTCAAAAATTAGCCAGGTGTGGAAGGGCATGCCTGTAGCTCCGGCTACTTGGAAGGCTGAGGTGGAAGGATCACTGGGGCCCAGGAGGTTGTCGCTGGGGTGCCCGTGAGTGTGCCACTGCACTCCAGCCTGGGCGACAGAGTGAGACTGCAACTCAAAAATAAAAAAATTAAAAAGAGGAAATCAATAGTTTAAGAAAACCTTGCTTTAACATAGGAGGCCAATATTTAGAAAGGTTTTGTTCTTTTTATTTTATTTCCGATTCAGGGGATACATATGCATGTTTCTTACATGGATGTATTGTGTAGTGCTGGGGATTGGGTCTCAGGTGGCCCATTCCCCAGATAGTGAATGTTGTGCTCCCATAGGTAGTTTCAGAATCATAACCTCCCTGCACCCTCCCCCCCTTACTGGTGTCCCCAGTCTGTTATTTCCGTCTTTGTGACCGTTTAGCTCCCACATGTGAATGAGAATATGTGGTATTTGGTTTTCTGAGTCAGTTCACTTAGAATGATCATCTCCAGCTCTATCCATGTTGCTGCAAAGGACATGATTTCATTATTTTTTATGGCTGCATAGTATTTCCATAGGGTGTGTGTGTGCATTCAGCTAATTATTGGTGGGCACTTCAGTTGGTTCCATGATCTTTATATTGTCAGTAGTGCTACAATACATATGAATAGAGGTATCTTTTGCATATATTGATTTCCCTTAAGTAAATCCCTAGTAATGGGATTGCTGGGTCAAATGGTAATTCAGTTTTTAGTTCTTTGAGAAATCTCCAGACTGCTTTCCATAGAGGTTGAACTAGTTTACAATCTCATCAATAGTGGATGAGTGTTCCCTTTTCTTCTAAACCATACCAACATCCCTTGTTCTTTGACTTTCTAATGATGGCCATTCTGACTGGTGTGAGGTGATATCTCATTGTGGTTTTAATTTGCATTTCTCAGCAGAGCTCAGTGACTCAGCCTGTAATCCCAGCACTTTGGGAGGCCGAGAGGGGATTGTCTGAGCCCGCAGGTTCGAGACCAGCCTGGGCAACTTGGCAAGACCTCGTCTCTACGATAAATAAAAAAGTAGCTAAATAAAAAATTAACCGGAGCCGGGTTCGGTGGCTCAGCCTGCAATCCCAGCACTTTGGGAGGCTGAGGTGAATGGATTGCCTGAGCCGGAGGGTTCGAGACCCGCCTGGGCAACTTGGGGAGACCTTATCTCTACAATAAATCAAAAAATCAGCCAGGCGTGGTAGTGCATGCCTGTAGTTCCAGCTACTCGGAAGGCTGAGGCAGAAGGATCGCCAGAGCCCAGCAGGTCGAGGCTGCGGTAGCCGGGAGCGGCCACTGCACTCCAGTCTGGGCGACAGAGTGAGACTCCAACTCAAAAAAAAAAAAAATTAACCGGGCATGATAGCGCACACCTGTAGTTCCAGCTACTTGGAAGACTGAGGCGGAAGCATCACCAGAGCCCAGCAGTTGATGCTGGGGTGGCCATGAGTGTGTCCTGCACTCCAGCCTGAGCGACAGAGAGAGACTCTAACTCAAAAAAAAATTGCATTTCTCTGATGATTAGTGATAGTCAGCAATTTTTCATATGCTTATGTGTCTTCTTTTGAGAAGTGACTATTCATATCCTTTACCCACTTTTTGATGTGGTTGCTTTTCTTGTGTTGAGTTGAGTTCCTTGCAGATTCTACATATCATCTCTTTGAGACATAATTTGCAAATATGTTCTCCCATTCCATAGGTTTTCTGCTCACTCTGTTGATTATTTCTCTAGCTGTGCAGAAGCTTTTTAGTTTAATTAAGTCAAATTTGTCTATTTTAGTCTTGGTTGCAATTGCTTTTGGAGTATTGTCATAAATCATGTGCCTAGACCAACGTCCAGTAGAGTGTTTCCTAGGTTTTCTTCCACAAATTTTATAGTTTCAAATCTTACATTTAAATCCTTGATCCATCTTGAGTTAATATATTTTTTTTTTTGAGTTGAAGTCTCACTCTGTTGCCCAGGCTGGAGTGCAATGGCACACTCCCGGCCACTGCAGCCTCAACCTGCTGGGCTCCGGCGATCCTTCCGCCTCAGCCTTCCAAGTAGCCGGAACTACAGGCCTGCTAGCGCAGCTGTAGCTAGCGCACACCCAGCTAATGTTTGATTTACTGTAGAGACAAGGTCTCGCCATGTTGCCTGAGCTGATCTCAAACCCATGGGCTCAGGAAATCTACTCACCTTGGCCTCCCAAAGTGCTGGGATTACAAACTGAGCCACCAATCCCAGCTGAGTTAATTTTGCATATGATGAGAGATAGGAGTTCAGTTTCATTCTTCTGCATATGGCTAGCTAATTTTTCCAGTACCATTGAATAATTGAATAGGATGTCCTTTCCCCATTGTTTATTTTTGTTGGCTTTGTCAGAGATCAACTGGTTATAGGAATGTGGTTTTGTTTCTGGATTCTCTATGCTGTTCCACTGGTCAATCCATCTATCCCTTTACCAGTACCATGCTGTTTTAGTTACTGTAGCCTTATAATATAATTTGAAGTCTGACAGTGTAATGCCTCCACAATTGTCCTTTTAGCTTAGGATTGCTTTGTTATTTGGGCTCTTTTTGGTTCCATATAAACTTTACAATTGTTTTTCCTAGTTCTTTGAAGAATGACGTTGGTATTTTGATCTGGATTGCATTGAATTTGTAGATTGCTTTGGGTAGTATGGTCATTTTAACAATATTGAATCTTCCAATTCATGAACACGGGATGTTTTTCCATTTGTTTGTGTTGTCTACAATTGTTTTCATTAGTGTTTTGCAGTTGTCCTTGTAGAAGTCTTTCACTTCCTTAGTTAGGTGTATTCCTAGGTATTTTATTTTGTGTGGCTAGCATAAATGGGATTGAGCTCTTGATTTGGCTCTTGGCTTGAACATTGCTGGTGTATAAGAATGCTACTGAATTTTGTATGTTGATTTTGTATCCTGAGACTTTACTGAAGTAATTTAACAAGTCTAGAAGCTTCTTGGAGGAGTCTTTAGAGTTTTGTAAGTATACAATCATGTCATCCACAAATAGGGATAGTTTGACTTCCTCCTTGCCAATTTGGATGCCTTTTATTTCTTTCTCTCGCTGGAATGCTTTTGCTAGGACTTCCAGCACAGTGTTGAATAAGAGTGGTGAGAGTGGACATTCCTGTCTTGTTTACTTAGCAGTTTACTTAGATTACTTATGAAAACTGAGATGTTAGACAAAGCTAGTCATCATTTTAAATTATTTTCTGGTTAACCATTTTCAAAGCCTGTGAACACCAAGTTTTCACCTAAGTAAGAACATGAAAGCTAAACACATGGACATTTTGCCGATAACTCAGAGGATTCCATTGTTTTTATTAAAGCAACAGTCTTAACTTCATCTTATTTGTCAAAAAATCATACAAGCAAAAGTCATTCTGGTCTTGGCTAGGTTTATAGTCTTATAATCCTTGTGCCAAACCCTAACAACTTAAAATGTCTGGCAGAGGCAAATATAAAACTTGTGTAATCAGTAAATCCAGACAAAAATATATGCTGATAGACTAATTATGAGTATCATTTATTTATAAGTTTAATTTGGTAGCATGCTAGACACAATGCATAACATGTACATATACATAAATATCATACCTACATACACAAACAAAAATCTACTGTTGGTGGGAGTATAAATTAGTACAACCTCTATAGAAATCAGTATAGAGATTTCTGAAAAAAACAAAAGTAGATCTACCATTTGATCCAGCAATGCCACTACTTGGTTTCTACTCAAAGGAACAGAGGTTGTTTTTTGTTTGTTTGTTTTTGAGTTGGAGTCTCACTCTGTCACCCAGACTGGAGTGCAGTGGCCGCTCCCGGCCACTGCAGCCTCGACCTGCTGGGCTCCGGCGATCCTACCGCCTCAGCCTTCCAAGTAGCCAGAATTACAGGCATGCGCTACCACGCCCGGCTGATTTTTTGATTTACTGTAGAGATGAAGTCTCGCTGCCCAGGTGGGTCGCGAACCCGCGAGCTCAGGCAATCCACTCACCTCAGCCTCCCAAAGGCTTGGGATTACAGGCTGAGCCACCGAGCCCAGCTGAGGTTGTTTTTTAATTAAAAAAAAAAAAAAGAGAGAGAGAGAGAGAGAGACATCAGTACTTGTATGTTTATCATAGCACAATTCACAATTGCAAAGATGTAGAATCAATGTAAATTCCTATCAACTGATCAATAGATAATGAAAATGTGGTGTGTGTGTGTGTGTGTGTGTGTATATACACACACACACACACACGCACACTATGGAATACTATTCAGCCATTAAAAATGGAATAATGTCTTTTGCAGCAACTTGGATGGAATTGGTGACCATCATCCTGGGTGAAGTAATGCAAAAATGGAAAACCAAACACTGAGAGCTAGCCAGGCTCGGTGACTCAGTCTGTAATCTCAGCACTTTGGGAGGCCAAGGCGAGTGGATTGCCTGAGCCCATAAGTTCAAGACCAGCCTGGGCAACTTGGCAAGCCCTTGTCTCTATGATAAATAAAAAATCAGCTGGGCATGGTAGTGCATGCCTGTAGTTCTGGCTACTTGGAAGACTGAGGTGGAAGGATCACCAGAACCCAGCAGGTCGACATTGGAGTGGCCATGAGTGTGCCACAGCACTCCAGCCTGGGCGACAGAGTGAGACTCCAACTCAAAATAAATAAATAAATAAATGAGAGCTAAACTAAGGAACTGAAAAGTCATAGAATGGTATAATGGGCATGGGAGACTGTGAAGGGGAACTGTAAGGAGGGTAGGGGATTAACAAAAATTGCTTATCAGATAAATGTACACAGATGGAGATGGTAAGTACACTTAAAGCCCAGAACTCTTTGCCACTGTACAATATACCCATGAAACCAAAAGCCATTTCTACCTCCTGAAGCTATTGAAATAAAAATGTTTTTAAAAGATGAAAAAGGCCGGGCTTGGTGACTCAGTTCGTAATCCCAGCACTTTGGGAGGCCAAGGCAAGTGGATTGCCTGAGCCCACAGGTTTGAGACCAACCCGGGCAACTTGGAGAGACCTTGTCTCTACAATAAATAAAAAATTAGCCAGGCATACTACAGTTCTGGCTACTTTGAAGGCTGAGGCAGAAGGATTGCCGGAGCCCAGCAAGTGGATGCTGGGATGACCGTGAGCGTGCTACTGCACTCCAGCCTGGGTGACAGAAAGAGACTCCAACTCAAAGAAAAAAAGACGAAAAAAATAAATACATAAACAAAGATCTAATAGCTTTTACCTCAGAACTCTAGCCATAACATGCAATACAAACTCATCATTTTATAAAAGATATGTGGATCTACATTATACTTTTGACAAAATTGGAACTTGTTCATATAGCTAAACTATGTTTGCCCCAATAGGTAATCCAATAAAGATTGTGGACCGAAATTTGGGTAAAGCAGTTTCCATGACAGTTTTATTCTAGAAATTTTTTTTATCTTTTCCTTTTCAGCTACAAATGAGTTTTTAAATGCTTACATTTTAGCTAGAATTGGCTAGATTATATAAGAAAAAACAAAAGCTCCAAGTAACCTTAAAACAGTGAGTCTTATCTCAACACCAGTAACTTAATAGCAGCAGATTCGAAGCAGGCAGAAATACAGAAATAGAGAGGTTGAGAAGAGTCTACTTAACTCTATAGCTGTTGGTTCACCATTTGAGCTCTGGATTTCCCTTGCTATAATTTACCTATCAGTTTTAAAATGTGCAAAAAACAGTCCATAATATATAGCCAGCTAGAGTCCCAGGAAACATAACATGCCTTTCAGGGTAATAGGGTCACAGAGACAGATGCTGACACAAACACACAGTTACAGATTAAGATAGTGCGCTCTCGGTCTGATTCTTACTGAGGGAACCGAGTAAAATTCCTTAGAACCTGTCTTCACCACAAATGACCCCTCGAGCAGCTAAGTCCAAACAGAGCAGAACCCAAGTGCTGCCACAGAGGGCATACATGTCCAGAACCATGGATGGACCCATGAGCAGCTAAGTCCAAAGGGAGTGGAGCCCAAGTGGTGTACACGTCCTGAGTGGCTTAAGTTCGAATGGGAAAGATCCCAAATGACAACACAGAAGAGACAAAGGTTTTTCGGATGCACCTCTGGATAATGACTTACCCAGAACTCAAGCTCATTAGCTTCTTAGTACTCACCTTCCTTGCCCTAGCGAAGCCTAGAAGGCAGTTGGTGCTACAGTGGGGAAGAGAAGATTCCTCTAGACAAAGGTGTGTTGGCAGCTGCTGGGAAATTCCTGAAGTCCCAGCAGTGGGGCCAGCTAGCAAGAGCAACTAGCACTTACGGGAGGCCACTGCCCTGCTGGTGGAAACCAGGCAATCAGCCACCTACAATGTGCAGCCCCCCATACGGGCCACCAAATCTGTTGCTGATTGCAAGTTCTGCAATTTGTCACGTACAGGCCAAAATAAACAAACATGCAATTCAGTGAAAAGAAGGTGACTTTATCCCAAAAGCCAGCAGATAGAGAAATAGCCAGGCTCATGCCTCAAAAAAACCATTTCAAAACGTTAGGCTGAAGATACGGGATTTTAAAGGGAAGGAATGGAATGAAGAGTATCTGGGAGGGGCAGAGGGAGCAGATCTTGCTTTAATGGTTATCTTGAATTGTTGTTTACCTGGAAAACTGGCTGATAAGGTCCTGACTGTGACCACATTGTAAGATAATTGCCTTCCAGTGACCTCTAAACAATGGAGAACCCTAGTATGGGGTTTTCATATTCTGTTTTTCCAAAGTCAGTCTCTGGAATAGCCTCTGGAGTTTCTCAAGCAAGTCCTTAATTAGATAAGAAAGAAAAAAGTATTTAAAGTGTAGACTACACTCCGGTCTGGGTTACCGAGTGAGACTCCAACTCAAAAACAAAAAAAAATGATAAAAATAAAGTGTAGACTAAGAGAGAAAAAGGCTTAAACTTTCTCAAAAATCAAAATAGAAATTCTCAGTTACATTCTAAGGCCATGGGCAAAAACTTAGAGCAGTAACTGGGTACACAGAAGTGCACACACGTGTACCCAAACACACACACACACACACACACACACACACACACACACACACACACACACACATATACACACACCGTGGACACATGCATTTGCATAATTGTAGCCTGATCCTGGGGCAGTTGTAGATGACTCCTTCCCACTCTTGTCCTCTCTGACTTCGCCAGTCTCCTGTGACTGTACCAGTTTCTTGACCTTGGGTAACTTTTGCCCTTGTGTCCCACCTGGCACAGACTCGGGATATGGGGATATCATACACTGGGAGGAGACAAAGGAAGGAAAGAGGGAGGGAGGGAGGGAGGTAGGGAGGGAAGGAAGGAAAGGAAGGGTTGCCAGAGCCCAGTCATCCAGGGATGGTGATCAGAGGTGACTATACACCTTACCAGGGATGGTTTTGCACAGACTGTCGTGAACATTTCAAATGTCATCAGAATTCCAACCCTTTGGATATGGGGATGTCAGATGCTGGGAGGAGACAAGGGAAGTGGGGGAGGGGGAAGGGAGTGTGGAGGGAAGAGGGGAGGAAGAGAGGGAAAGGAAAGGAAAGGAAGGTTGCCAGAGCCCAGTCTTCCAGGGATGGTGATCAGAGGTGACTATACACGTTTGCAGGGTTGGTTTGCACAGACTGTCATGAACATCCAAATGTCATTAGAATTCCAGCCCTTTGCTTCCCTCCCAGTCCTCTGCAGGCCCCTGTTGGGCTTGGCCCTGCTATGGCCTTTGGGAGGGGGAGGCTGGGAGAGGCTGGTCAGGGGGCATGGGGCCATGCTGCCTTCCATTCCCGCACGGCCCAGGGTATCCAGAGCTCCCACAGAGAGCGCTGGGCAAGTCACAGGCAGGTCGTCACAACCAATAATGTATTATGCTTTAACCTACAAGGAAGGGAGGCTTGAGGCCAAGAATGAGGCCTTGTCCCCAAGAAGGATGCCTTCTTAGGAACTGGGTGATCTGTACTGGCAGCTCTGGTTCCCGCCTCAGAGCCTCCTTGTAGTGAGAGTGTAGTGACCGAAAGTTCAATCCGAGAGACCACCAAGAGCCAATTCCGATGAAAATTCAAGAGGGTCTTTATTTACAAGCTCGAGCCTGGACCTCTGTCAACAACTGACACAGCGTAGTACATTCAGAGGCCCTGACTTCCTTAAGCAGATGACTTTTATGCTTTTACACAAAGGGAGGAGGAGTTTGGGGGGGCTTTCCAGTTGTGTTACCA
>NW_007258861.1:410924-411640 GCF_000164805.1 Carlito syrichta | reverse complement strand
TTTCCCATAACTGAAACTTTAAACAGTTACAGGTTATGTTTTAAGACAGAAAACTAAAAATGGCTGTGCTATTGTCCACAAGCCGATTACATATTTATTGGGTTATAGCATGCTCTTAACCTAAGTCTATGTTATACTCTATTACTGTCCTCTCAAGAGAAGCTACCTTTCCTGACTTTAACCATGAAATGCAATAGCCAAGGATGGCAGATGAATGTACCCAGCCTCCCAGGCCTTCAATTGTCCAGTTTTCTTCACTTCTAGAAACTGAATCAGTTCTTGTGCCCTGGAAGCAGGGCCCAGCACCATTGGCTTTGCCTCAGGCCTCTGTTCTATGGTTGCTAGTCAAGGTGTCAGTGCTGGCCATCCCTACCTCCTTGATGGGTAAATCTGTGGCTAGTCTGCCTGCTCTTGCCCCACCCTGGTCTAGGTGGCCGGTGGCTCTTTCAGGTGTCTTAGCTGCTGCGGCTGAGGGGGCCCACAGCACCCAGGTGTCACAAGTAGCAGCCAGTCAGCCAAAGTTGCAAGCAATGAAAGAATTCTCCCAGGTCAGATCAGAGTAGAAAAGGCTAGGTGTAGTGAGTATACTTCAAGGGAACAGTGATAGAAAAGCTGTCTGCCTGAAGCCAGTGTTTTGAGGTTGTTTTTTGTGGGGTTTTTTTTTCTTTTTTTTTTTTTTTTTGAGTTGGAGTCTCACTCTGTCACCCAGAACTGGA
>NW_007258861.1:390883-410668 GCF_000164805.1 Carlito syrichta | reverse complement strand
ACCTCAGCCTCCCAAAGGCGCAGGATTACAGGCTGAGCCACCGAGACCGGCTTGTTTATTTTTTTAAAACAATTTTAAAAATTTAATTTACTTTTATTATAGAATTGTGGGGTACAAGTGAGGATTACTGCCTAAGTAGGCTCTATACAGGTGAAGTTTGGGCTTCTAACAGGCCCTTACTGCCCCAGGTAGTGAACTGGGTGCAAGGCTATTTTTATATGGATACTGGCCTCTTTTTGGTTCCCACCAAGAAAATGAGGGATTGAAACATGGCAGTTCCGATTTGTTGGTGTTTGACTTTGAAGCTGCTTATTGGTCAGTTGGAGGTTAACACATGGTGGCTTTTGTCATATAAAATGGCTTCCATACCTAGTGCTCCTCCCCTGCCAGAGCTTGGGTTGAAGCTGGACCAACGCGTGCCCTATGTCCAACATGTGCTTAAAGTCAGGACAGAGGACACAGGACATGCTGCTGGAAGGCTGAAGCTACAGGGACACCACGCTTACCCTTCCTTCTAGCAACCTCCACATCTACTCTGAGAGATACTCCACATCTATACCATCCATACTGATGTGAAAGAAAGCTGGATCTGAAAACCCCAACTCACTATGCTAATGGGAAAGTTGAGCTTGGGATCTGAGTCTCATGCACAAAAATCTGCCTCCCTTTCCTTACCAGATCGATGACCACCACAATGGAGGGCTACATGTCACCCCAGATGGCCTCCCTCACAAGTTGATCACAAGAAAATTCCTTGTGAATTCCAAAGTCTTTCAGAATACATAACCTCTCTTTGGACAGACCCTGAAGCAGAGTTCTGCTGGATCTTCCTCCAATCTATCTTTTCACATCCTTTCCTTATCTTATGTGAAATTCAGATTTACCTAGCATGAGACAAACACATAATTAATTAACTGTTCCTCTTTTATATGTAAAATCACTGAGAATAGATCACCAGCCATCACAAGAATGTAAAGTGCTTGCCCCAGCTGCTGACAACACCCCCCCACCACCTTTTCCCGTTTTTTTTTTTCTTTCCTCCTTCCCCTCCTGTTCACTCTTTCCTGTTTAAATGCCACACTCTTACAAAGTCCTCTTTGGGCAAGCACAGATAACAAACACTACTGTGATTTGAGTTTCTTTTTACCAGGCATGTCCTAAAGCTTTGGCAAAAGTAAATCCTCAAAAAAATGGAAACATCTCAGCCATTTTTTGTTTGTTTGTTTGTTTACAATGATTTTTCAAGACTCGGAGCTTTCTGGGGCTGAGAAGCAGTCTGCCAGGGGCTGCCCTGGCTCCTTCCCCATCATGCTAGTCACTGCCCACCCAGGGGTTTCTGAAGTAGGCACCACCATGCGGAGGGAGTCTCTGGACCTGCCTCTGGATTATCGAGTGTCAGGACCTTGATGGGGTTGGAGGGTCAGCCTCATCCCATGATCTTGGGGGTGTCCAAGATAGATATGGAAGACACAGGGTCCCTGCAGTCCTATTCCAGGTTGTACCAGGTTGTACCCAGGTTGTACCAAGGAAGCCATGAGCCCCTGATGTCTAGATCCACAGAAAACTTGGTCAGGAAGCTTCAACAAAGGAACAGGGGAACAATCTGAGGTCTATCCCAAGGCCCTGAGAGAGCAGCCTGCAGCCCTGGGCTCTGTGGAAGAGCCATCACACCACTAGGCTTCATCCTGGGGGATAACCCAGAAACAGCCTATACAAATTAGTATTTGGCCACAAAGTAAAAGCTGTAGAAGAGACGCAAGCCCTGAAAAGCTGCAGCCATGGTTTGAATTTAACAAATCTATTATTTCTAGGTTTGTTTTTACTCCAGTAGAAGGCAGTTGATTATTTTCTTCTCCTGACCCCTAGGGAGAAGGGAAGGCTGCCCAGCAAGGCTGGTAAACATATTTTTTCCTTAAACAATGGGCCTAAGACTGCATACCTCACTTTGAGGACAAAAGCAGAGGTTGAGAACAAATGTAACTCCAATCTCCAGGGACTCCCTACCTCCCTCATGCCTTCTTCCTAAACTACAATGGCTCACTTATGATCATGAAACTTGCTTTATAGGTAGCATCTATTATGAAACCTAAGAATGGTAATTGAGAAATTTTTCAGACTCTGATGGACTGGAGGCCCCACCTGGGCCCAGAACATGTACCTACCTGACTTACCTGGTTCTGTGATGCCCCCTCCCAGAAATCAACTCTGTGACATGAAAGCAATTTTGATACCTCCATGGTATTATCAACCAGTCAGCAGTCCCTAGCTTCCTGCCTGTCATACTCTCTTTAAAAACCTTAGCCTCTGAATTCTCAAGGAGATAGATTTGAGTAATATTTCTCACCCTCATTGTTCAGCTGCTTTGTAGTATTAAACTATCTCCACTGTAATACCCATGTAAGTCTTAGTTATTCTGGACAGTGGACATAAGAACCCAGTCAGAGCCGGGCTCAGTGGCTCAGCCTGTTATCCCGCACCTTCGGGAGGCTGAGGTGAGTGGATTGCCTGAGCCCACGGGTTTGAGAACTGCCTGGACAACTTGGCGAGAACTCATCTCTACAATAAATCAAAAATTAGTTAGGTGTGGTAGCGCGTGCCTGTAGTAATAGCTACTTGGAAGGCTGAGACGGAAAGATCACCGGAGCCCAGCAGGTAAGGCTGCGGTGGCCGGGAGTGGCCACTGCACTCCAGTCTGGGTGGCAGAGTGAGACTCCAACTCAAAAAAAAAATAACCCAGTCAGGCTGTAACAGCCCTACCAGGCAAGGGTGGGAGAGAAATGGGCTCCCATTCTTGTGTGTGGGGCTCAGCTGGAGCTGGGCTGGTGGGGAGGGCCAGTCTCTTCCCCTCAGGGAGTATCTTCATGCTAGGGAATGCCCACAGAGATCTAGGTGATGGGGACACGTGTTCAGGTGTGACTGGAAGGGAAGTGGACATGATTGGCTTCTCCACCAGACCTATTTGGCCCCCACAGGGCAGGGCCTCACAGACCTGGGTTCTCTGGGTCCCTGAGGTGGCCCCTCTAGTCTGACATGGAACACATCCCTGCAGGCTGCTGATCCCAGAGTGAGAGGTATATGCAGTTCAGGTTGGGGACAATGTCAGTGTGCCTCTGGCTGCTACTGTGATGCCCCCAAGGTTCAGGCTGGCTTGGGGCTCCCTGCCTCACATGCTCACCTCAAGGCTATTCAGCCTAGCTTTAGCCCTGGTTCAGAGTTCAGGTGGGAAAGGCCTTCCCTGTCATCTATCCCCCTTGCCACCTACCATGGAGTCTGTTTCCATAGTAGGTAAGACACACCCAAACACTGGGCACCTCTCCCTACAGATCATCACACCATGATAAAACTAGACCATTCCATGCTCAACTGAACTCCAGGTTTTGTCTCTAGGCCAAAGGTCCTGATGTACCCTCTTCTCCAATTCTCACTGGGTCTGAGACACTGATCATCTTTACTTCCTGGCTCCAGACATACTGTCCTGACACCCTTGGGGTAGGAGCTCAGGAGTGAGAGGTTCCTGATGTACTCTGGGCTGTGGGTACCTACAGGTGAGGGTGTGGGTTGCATAGAGCGTCTCCTCTCTCCAGTGCCCTTCAGGGGCCGCCAAGGGCAAGAGCAGGAGGGACGTGCAGGGCTTGGAGGGGTCTTGCCCACATCCCCTTTCCCATTTCTGAGGTATGTTTGGTAATCTGAATATTACCAACAAAGTCTACTTTTATCCCCAAAATAGGTTCCTTCCTGCCGGTGTTGCGAAATCAATATATAAAACCAAAAGTGGGGATCAAGCAGCAAAGACTTTTATTCCGTAGCCATAGAATGGAGTAGTATGAACATGGTTCACAAATCAACATCTCAGCCGTGGGAGGTGAGAGTGTTAAAATAGTTTCTTTAATGAAGGAATTGAACATTAAGAGCAAGGGGAGGAATGCTGATGTCTTTTCAGGGAATGAGCAGGGATTTTTAGGTCTGATGTTTCCTGTCATGGCTACCGAGAGGTGTGATAACAAGGTTGGAGATTCTTCAGCGGTCAAGTGAGCTGCCATCTTGGATCCTATCTGTTTTAGCTGATCTGGTAGAGGGGAACTTCTGTCTGCAGGTTCTTCTCTTTCATAAAGATAAGCAAGGCTAGGTAAGGGTAACAGTTCCTTTTTGTCACGTAGGCATTACATTGGGTAACACGAGGTCGGCACCTGTCCAGAGGCCCAACCAGCCTTTTTCTAGACACTTCTTAGAATAGAGGACCATAAGGAAGATGAGGGGCAGATTGAAGTCTCAGGGAGAAGGACTGGGGAGCATTGGGCACCCCTCCTCTTTACTGCCCCAGAGGGTGACTAGAGAGAGACCTCATGCTGGAGCCCACCTGGGGAAGGCAGGTCTCAGTGCTTCCTCCTCAGCTTCCTCATGGAAGTCTGGAGCTGCCTCAACACCACATTATCCCCCAGGGTCCAGGCCTGGAGCAGCTTTTCCTTAAGGAATTCCCATAGTCTGGTCAGGGACAGCCTCAGGAGATGCTCTAGGAGGATAATGGCATCGGGCTGGGAAAGATCCCCTGGGAGGTTCAGTGCCTATACCTTGTTTTCCCCTGGCTCTCCCACCTGGGTGGTGCTGGGTCCTTCTAGGGCCACCTCTGGGCAAGGAAGCCATGGCTGGGGTGGGGGCCCTCTGTAGGGAAGTGTCACCACACTCCTCCTTTCATGGGGTTTTGTGGGTGTGGGCTTAGTGTCTGGGAGGACTCATGGGGCCCAGCCCTTCAGGCCTAGCCTGGCCTCCCTCCAGGCCAGAGAAGAGGGTTTTATGGACAGTGTCAGTTGTCTTCAGGGAGTTGGGGGTCTATTCTCCATAATTTCCTAGGCACCCTTGGCACACAGGCACTTATTTATGTGGACTTCAAAGGCTGTGTCTGCCATCTCAGACAGAGCACGATTGTTCTCCAGAAGATAGACATCCCAGAGCTTCAGGGTGATCCCTAATGGAGTCTGAGGGGACAGCAGGCATGGGAGGACCTATCCTTTCCAGGCTGCGGCCAATGGCCTAAGCATGGCCCCCTGGAGGTTACAGCTCGGCTTTATACATTTAAGAGAGACAGAAGTTTAAAGGCAAGGCCAAATTAAAATAAATCAATACATGTAAAGTACATAATGGTTTGGCTTATGGGTTATAAGTAGATTCAAAGATTTTCTGATTGGCAATTGGTTGAAAGAATTAACCTCTGTCCAAAGAATTTGAAAGAAATTAGAAAGAAATGCTTGCATTAAGATAAGGGGACTTGTGGAAACCAAGGTTCTAGTTATATAGATGAAGCTTCTAAGTATCAGGCTTCAGAGAGAATAGGTGGTAAATGTCTTAAAATGTGTCAGACTCTTCTCATGGAAGGAAAAATTTCCCTAAGAGAAATGGTCTGTTGGGTCATTCCAAAATATGTCACAGAAGTGTATTTTGGAATAAAATATTTTTATTTCCTTTAGAGTCTACTATCTGTAATGTGATGCTATATGAAAGTCAGTTTGAAATTTGTTATCTTTTTTTCCACCTAGTCTGCCTTGTAAGTCTTATGATATCTATTTTCATGTTAATGCTAATCAGTTGTGCCTAAACTCCAAGAGAAAAGGGCTATAAGGAGTCGTATCTGACCTCCTTTCCTGTCATAGTCTGGAATTTTGGTTTTCAGGTTTCCCTTAGCCCAAAAGAGGTCTGTTCAGCCACCTGAGTGAACTTGACTTAGAATTTTATTTTTGGCTTATATTTTGTTTTTAAAAATTCCATGTTTTTAGCAAAATATATTTACTAGGTGAAAAGAAGGTGGGTTTTCTGTGAGAGGATGTTTCCCTAAGTAGGGAAAAAGTGACCTTTTCGTTAGCCTGTGTGACTACAAGAGAAATGACTATGTGCTTTTCCTTAAAGTTTTAAACACTGAGAGCAGGGTAAAAAAACCTCTTAACAAAAGAGAACAAGGGGGAGCTTTGGGGATCCAGAAATAGAAGCATCAGCGGAGTTCCTTGATTATGGCATTCTATTTTAAGGGAGATGTTACAGGCTTAAATACTTTCTTAAAATTTCTATGAGCTATGAACCCTAAATTGTTAATTTTATATTAATGTTTTCTCTTTGCTGACAAACAGAATCTGGATTTCATCTGCAAGGTGTGTACAAGAAACTGAAGAAAGTCAAGTAACTATGGGACAAGGGACCTGAGTTAGGCAAGTCCATGAACTGGTAAGGAAGACACTGATGTTGAACCCAAGTGGACTGGAGGGTCTCCAGGTAGGTAGAGAGTGACTTAAGTTTCCCAGTTCAGCAGGGCACAGTGATTCATGCCTGTAATCCCAGCACTTTGGGAGGCAGAGGTGAGAGGATTGCCTAAACCCAGGAATTTAAGACCAGCCTAGGCAACTTGGCAAGACCACATATCTACAATGATAATAATAATAGTAATAATAATAATAATAATAATTAGCCAGGGGTGGCAGCAGCAGCCTGTGGTTCCAGCTACTTGGAAGGCTGAGACGGAAGGATCGCCTGAGCCCAGCAGGTGGAGGCTGTGGTGAGCATGAGCGTGGCACTATACTCCAGCCCGTCTGACAGAGTGAGACTCCAACTCAAAAAAAAAAAAGTTTCCCAGTTCAGTAGGATCTCCTCTATATATACTTTTTTTTCTGCCCCATGGTGGTACTTAATTTCTCACCCACTAGGTCTAATGCAGCTGTTTCTCCATTAAACAAATATAGTCAGGATTAATTCAAAAATTTGCATTTTGGTTGTAAATAAATCAGTCGACACTTAATTTAACCTTTACAAACAAAGTGAAACCACTTATATAAAATTAATAACAGCCTATGTGGTAAAAAACTGTAGAAGAGAGCCAAGTCCTGAAAAGCTGCAACTCTGGTTAGAATTTAACAAATCTTTTGTTGCTAAGTTTGCTTTCACTCAAATAGAGGGTAATTGATTATCTTCATGTCCTGACCCTTGGGGAATGGGCAAGGGCCCCATTAGACTGATAAAAATATTGTCCCTTAAACAACAAGTCTAAGACTGCATAGATCTCCCTAAGGACACAAACAGAAGCTGAAGGACAAAAGCAGCTCCAATTCCCAGAGCCTTCCACCTCTCCCATACCTTCCTCCTAAACTATGTGTTGCCCGGGGTAGTAGCTGACAAACATGGAACTAGCTTTATAGATAGCATCTGTTGCAAAACCTAAGAATGGTATTTGAGAAATTTTTCAGACTCTGGTGGACTATAGCCCCACCCAGGCCCAGAAGACATACTTTGAAGCCGCTTCCATGGGTCCTTTGACATTTCCTCTCAGAAAATAGCTCTGCAACATGAAAACAGTTTCAACGGCCCCAATGACATCAACACCAATCAGCAGTCCTTAAACCCTTGCCTAATAAATTCTATTAAAACACCCTAGCCTCTGAATTCTCAGGGAGGCAGATCTAAGTATTATCTTCCATGTTCTTCATTCAGCAGCTTTGTGGTATTAAACTCTTTCTCTAGCCTAATGGCTGCATCAGTCTTGGTTTTTCTGGACAGCAGGCGTAAGAACCCGGTCAGGCTGTAACAAAACCATAAAGAAAAGCCTGAGATTTGGGGGCTGCACTTTCCACCCTCTCCTCTCCCTGAGCCTGTTTCTTTCCAACTGGAGTAAAGAACTGAACCTTACCCCCATGTTGACCTTTAGAGCCTTCTGTGAGACAGTTGAGACCATTTTCTGACTGGTGTGCCTTGAGGCAATGTCTCCAGGGATTGGTGTTCAGGAGAAAGAAATAGGGGAGAAAAAAAGAAAGCTAGAGAATTTAAGAGAAATATTTTTTCTATTTTCTCACAGCAGTTCTTGTCTACTGCAGGAAGAATGGAGAATAACCAAGATGCAGAATAAACTTACTGTTTTGTAGTTTTCTACCCTTTATGGTTTGTGTTTGCTATTTATTGCTATATAACAATATACCATAAAACACAGAAGCTTGAAATAACAAACATTTCTTATCTTATAGTTTCTGTGATTCAGGAATCCAGGTGATGCTCAGCTGAATGCCCTGACTCAAGGTGCTACGGTTTGAATGTGTTCCCTCCAAAATGTAGGTGGTACCAATTGATAGTATTAAGAGGTGGGGCATTTAAAAAGTGATTAGGCCATAAGGGAACCGCTCTCATGATTCAGATTAGACACGCTTATTGTTGGGAGCCAACATCTATAGCTACATGGCTGAGGCCTGTAAAGGCCCATCTGGAAGATCGCCTCTGACATAGGATATCAGTTATACCTATAATATTGGCGTGTGATTAGTGATCAGTGTGCATACATGGCAGTAAAACTTATAAGTAAATCTCTATACACCTGATGGAAAGTTGCATAGCAGAATTATTTTATATGACCTTGTCCCTTCTAAGTTGTACTTTTTTCTAGATATTTTTAAACTTCTATTTCCTTGTAGACTGGTTAGTCAGCTCTTGTTCCCAAAGGCAGTTTCTCCTAGGATTAAGATTAGAAACTAAATTATCATAATAGTTTTATTGCCCTGCCCCTAGCCAGGCAGGACGTTTTTCTAGTTTTGTTACATACCAGAACTCCGTTTGCTTCAGCCCGAGGTCATTGTCATGGTAACCGTGCAGCCCATTATCCAAGAGTGTGACAGCTACTATTTGATTTTTAGAATAGACTTGTTTGGATAAAACATACATTTAAGATGATACAATTTCCATCGAAAAGATTTAAACAGTAATAAGCATTCATAGAAAACTTTTAAGTTTTGTTTAAGCTTTTAAGTTTCCTTTTCTCAGATTATGACTTTAGTTCCTGTTCCTGTAGGCCAATTTTAAATATACCAAAATTTTCCCAACGGTGTTTTTGCTTCTAATATGACAATAGGAAATTTTACACATAGCCATGTATTAATATACTAGGAAAAAAGATTTAAGTTTTGGGTTAAAGTCCAATCACTAGATCATATAAAAATTAAAGTTTAGGTTTATGAAACTCATATAAGTCATGGTAAGGAATGAGATTTGAATTAATTGTTATAGAATTACAGGACACTACGTTGAATCATAATAGGTTAATAGAACAGCTAAGTCATTTAAGTAAACTTATAGATTATAGTATAGTGTTAAGTTGATAATATTAATCGTTAAAAATATTTGGAGTCAGTGAACTTGGATTGAACCTAGAGTTAACTCAGAAAAGTTTTTTTGTATTAATCAGGGTTTAGAACAAAGAGTATAATATGAATGATTTATTGAACACTATGGAAGACATTTTGAACAATTGAAATTGTGCACCTGTGACCTTGATGTGAGTTTTGTGAAGCACATCAGGCATCATGGAGTTTGAATTGTCTGCTTGGAACTTGCAAGTCTCGTGATGGTCTTGTGATGCATAATTTGTAAACCGCAATATACATCATGGAATTTGTATGCCCCCAGTAAATAATTATCACACTGCTGGAGGGTATAGAAAATGGTATATAAGTTGGAAAAGGTTTGAATAAAATTGGCTCCAGTCCTGATCAGACTGTTCCCAGAAGAACTGCCTCTGAGTGGTCTTCTCGCCATCTCCTGATTCTCCGGTGCGGGTCCTAACCCACCCTTGGTCAGTGCTGGTCACCAACAGCTTATAAAAAACTTGATGAGTTTGGGTTACTTTTCCTTCTGCCTTCTGCCTGTGAGGACACAGCAAGAAGGCCCTCACCAGACAGCAGATTCTGGCATCTTGATCTTAGGCTTTTCAGCCTCCAGAACTGTGAGATAATAAATGTCTGGTATTTATAAATTATCCAATCTCATATATTTTGTTATAGCAGCAAAAATGGACTGAGACACAAGATCGCTCACAATTAAGGTGTCAGCTGGAGCTACAGTCTCATCTCAAGACTCAGCTGGATAAGTCTGCTTCCAAAGTCATTCACACGGTGAATGTTGTTTACAGGATTCAGTTTCTCAAGGCTGTTGGATTAAGGGCCTCAGTTCTATGTCATGTTGACCTCTTCACAGGGAAGCTTACAACAGAGATAGAGGGTGAAAGAAAAAGAGAGATGAATCAAAGCCAAAGTGTGTTTGTATACCATGTTATTCCATTTCATCTCATATTGCCTCTTCCTTTTTTTATTCTTTTGAGTCAGGGTTTCACTCTGTAATTGAGACTAGAGTGCAGTGGCATGATCATGACTCTACCACAGCCACAAACTCCTGGGCTCAATAACTCCTCCTCCCTCAGCCTCCTGAGTAGCTAGGATTACAGGTGTGTATCACCACACTCAGCTAATTTTTTTTTTAGAGATAAGTTTCTTTTTAGAGATGAGTTGCCCAACTTGTCTCAAACTCCTAGGTTCAAGCAATCCACCTGCCTCGTCCTCCCAAGCTATTTGGATTACAGGTGTGAGCCACTATACCCAGCCCTTCATTTCATCTTGTATTAACCTCTGATGTGACATCCCATCTCTTTCCATATTCTAGTTTTTGTTTGTTTGTTTGTTTGTTTTGGAGTTGGAGTCTCACTCTTTCACCCAGACTGGAGTGCAGTGGCTCTGGTGATCCTTCCACCTCAGCCTTCCAAGTAGCCAGAATTACAGGCATGTGCTACCATGCCCGGCTGATTTTTTGATTTATTGTAGAGATGAGGTCTTACTGCCCAGGGGGTCTCGAACCCACGGACTCAGGCAATCCACTCACCTCAGCCTCCCAAAGGCACGGGATTACAGGCTGAGCCACCGAGCCCAGCTCATATTCTAGTTATTAGAAGTGAGTTAACTGGTTAACCCGCACTCAAGATGAGGAGACTACACAAGAGCATAAAGACTAAGTGCCGTCTCAGTGGCTGCCTGCCACAAAGTTAAAATCCCAAATTAATGCCAGAGATGCTATTTCATCTTATTAATGCTCCTTTCCTCCCATATCTATCCTGAACAACTCCCACCCATTCTCCAGGTCTCAGAGCAAAGATGCTTCCTTGGAAAGCATCGCACCCTCTAGGGTTCCTCCAGTTATGTGTTCCAACAGTTATGTGTTCCTCCAGTGTGCATCTATGACATTCTAGATTTCTCATTATAGTCTCTACTACACAAAATAATTACTAGCCACTGGTCTCCACAATGCACCTTCTGTAAGCTCTGTGAGAACAGCAGCCTTGTCTCTCTTCTTTACTGCTATGAACCCAAACCCAAGCACAGGGCCAAAATGTACTTGGCATTCATTAAACGTTAACTAGATTTATTAAATAAATTATGTAATTCAACTCTGTTATGTCTTTCTTCTAATTAAAACCCATCAGTGACTTCTTATTTCAAAGAGTAGGGAGTCTAGACTCTTCTTAGAATAGTATTAAAGGCCTTGCCCAATCTGGTTCTAACCTCATGTGCTATCACTCTCTGATGCATACAACTCTAACAATCATCCTTTCATGATTTCCCACCTCCCTCTGTCTGATACTGATATGTCCTTATTCCATGTCATGTCTGACAAATTCTACTCCTTCTTCAAGACTGAAGTTTTCTCCAGTTCACTCAGGTGGTCTCCAGTTTGGTCTCTTTGCACCTTCTCAACAGGACTTGTTCAGACCTCTTTAAAGCTTACCCTAGGCAGGGCTTGGTGGCTCAGCCTGTAATCCCGCACCTTGGGAGGCTGAGGTGAGTGAATTGCCTGAGCCCACGGGTTCAAGACCCGCCTGGGCAACTTGGCGAGACCTCATCTCTACAATAAATCAAAAATTAGCTGGGCGTGGTAGCGCGCATCTGTAGTTCCAGCTACTTGGAAGGCTGAGGCGGAAGGATTGCCGGAGCCCAGCAGGTTGAGCCTGCGGTGGCCGGGAGTGGCCACTGCCCTCCAGTCTGGGTAACGGAGTGAGACTTCAACTCAAAAAATAATAATAATTAAATTAAATTAAATTAAAAAATAAAGCTTATCCTATGTTGTCTTGTCCCTAATTGTTTACACAACACTCTCTCTGGCTAGACCATAAATTGCTTGGCATTATATCACCTTCCATGGCTACCACGAGGTAGGTGTATTGCAGATATTTGGAGAATAGTTGGCTAATGTACACATACAAATGCACATGCATACACATTCTGGGGATCTTTCTCTCCACTCTCAGAAGAGAAAAGAAGATCCTTCCTGGATCCCAGCTCTTAAAATTAAACTCAGTAGCAACTCTGTATGACTCAATGAACAAACTTTGTTCCTCTAAACTGAATATTCTAAATAATGGGTTTTATTGATAAAGATGTTTTATTTCAAATTGTTGAGATGTGTTCCTAATGTTATTCTCCATATACCCATACCTATAGTTTAAAAAGGAAATTATTTGCACCATAATGCTGTACTTTAATACAAACGCCCAATCCCTGGAGCCATAAAGCATAAAGTGCTTCTCTGAAGAACCTAGTAAGAAAAATGGGAAGACTCAGTGGGCAAGCCACTTACAAAGATGCCTACTGTTGTTGTGGATGCAGAAGACATGATAGTTTCTTACAGCACCTTTGAACACATGTCAAGAGTAACAGAATATGCAAACTATTCAACTGATGAGAGATTAATAACCAGAATATAAGAAACTCACACAACTCAATAAAAAAATATGATTTTAATATGGGCAAAAGATCTAAATAAACATTTCTCAAAAGAAGATATACAAATGACCAACAGAAAAAAAAAGCTCAACATCACTAATCATCAGGGAAGTGCAAATCAAAACAACCATGAGATATCATCTCATCCCAATTAAAACGGCTATGATCAAAAAGACTGAACATAACAAATGCTGGTGAGGATGCAGAGAAAGGGGAATCTCATACTCTGTTGGTAGAAATGGAAATTAACTGCCTCGGCCTTCCAAGAGAAAATTACCATGTGATCCAGTAAACCCACTTCTGGGCAGGTATCCAAAAGAAAGAAAATCAATATCTGCCCTCCCATGTTTATTGCAGCACTGTTCACAACAGCCAAGATGTGAAATCAGCCTGTGTCCATCAACATATGAATTAATAAAGTATAGTATATATACATAATGGAATATTATTCCACCTTAAAAAAATTAATTCCTGTCATTTGCAACAATATGACTGAGCATGAAGAGTTAAATGAAATAAGCCAGGCACAGAAAGACAGGGTCACATGTTCTCACTTATATGTAAGAATTAAATAAAGTGATCTCATGGAAGTAGTGAATAGAATTGTGATTCTCAAAGGCTGGGGAGTAAGGAGGAGCCCATAAAGAAAGATTGGTTAACAGATACAAAAAATGAAGTTATGGCCTGGCCTGGTGACTTACGCTTGTAATCCTGGCAGTTTGGGAGGCTCAAACGGGAGAATTGCTTGAGGCCAGGAGTTTGAGATCAAGCTGAGTTACTTGACGAGATCCTGTCTCTACAGAAAAGTTAAAAATTAGCACCAGCTAATGCAGCATTTTCCAAAGTAGTTTTAACAAGACAAACCATTTCAAAAGGTCCTCTAGAGAAAAGAAAGTTTGAAAAACATTGTGGGCTGGGTGCAGTGGCTCAAGCCTGTAATCCCAGCATTTTGGGAGGCCGAGGTGAGAGGATTGCCTGAGCCCACGGGTTCAAGAACAGCCTAGACAACTTGGCAAGACCTCATCTCTACAATAAATTAAAAAAGTAGTCGGCGTGCTAGCATGCACCTGCAGTTCCGGCTACTTGGAAAACTGAGACGGAAGAAAGGCCTGAGCTCAGGAGGTCGACACTGGAGTGGCTGTAAGCATGCACTGTACTCCAGCCTAGGGGATGGAGTGAGACTCAAAAAAAACAAAAAGAAAAAGAAAAACACCATGAGATACATCACCCATCTTAGTGAGTCTTGACTGCACATTTGCATGTTACAGGATCTGAGTAAAACACTAGTTTTACTTTGATCAGCACGGTATACTTCACACTTATTTGATCATATAACACTTATTTAATCCAAACACTTTCTCTCCAATATTAGTGTCCTACAGTAATACTGATCTAATAGATTGTTGCAGTTTTAGCCGGGCTCAGTGGCTCAGCCTGTAATCCTGTGCCTTGGGAGGCTGAGGTGAGTGGATTGCCTGAGCCCACGGGTTCGAGACCCACCTGGGCAACTTGGTGAGACCTCATCTCTACAATAAGTCAAAAAATTAACTGGGCGAGGTAGCACGCGCCTGTAGTTCCAGCTACTTGGAAGGCTGAGGCGGAAGGATCGCCGGAGCCCCAGAGGTTGAGGCTGCAGTGGCCGGGAGAGGCCACTGCATTCCAGTCTGGGCGACAGAATAAGACTCCAACTCAAAAAAAAAAAGAATGTTGCAGTTTTTAGAAGATAGGAGGTGCAGCAAGTACCTATGAATAAACTAAAGAAGATCCTTCTGGTTCTTGTCTTTCTTTTTTTCTTCTGGGTGTATTGCTAAGGGGGAACCAGAAATCAGAACTTCCAGTGGTTCTTGTCTTTCAAAGAAACAAGGCAAAATTTCAATTTTACATATTATAGATTCTGGCCATGGTCTTTGCCTTTTAGGCCTGTAACACACTTTCAGGATAACATGAAATTTATAGTGCACTTTTATACTTTTCTAGATAAGGAATTGTTGATGAAAGATGACAAACTCTGTAAAATATGTAAGATGCTTTATTCTGAGCCAAATGTGAGTGACCTTAGGTCTGTGGCACTGGTTCCCAGTAAGTTCTGAGAACATGTGCCCATGTGGTTGAATTGTAACTTGATGGATATACATGTTAGGAGGACAGAAGTTACAGAAAACATAAACCAATACATGTGATTGGCTATAGGTAGAGTCAAATATTTTCTTTTTTTCTTTCTGTTGCCCAGGCTGGAGTGCAGTGGCATGGTCACAGATGATCTTCCACCTCAGCTCCACCTCAGCACTGCCACGCTTGGCTAATTTTTTTTATTTATGTAGAGATGAGGTCTTACCAAGTTTCTTGGGCTGGTCTCGAATCCCTGGGTTTAGGCAATCCTCTAGCTTCTACCTCCCAAAGTGCTGGGATTACACCCAGATATGAATCACCACACCCAGCCATATTTTCCGACTGATAATTAGTCAGAGTTATCTAAGGAATTTTAAAAGCAGTAACGGAGGCCGGGCTCAGTGGCTCAGCCTGTAATCCTAGCACTTTGGGAGGCCGAGGCGAGTGGATTGCCTAAACACGCGGGTTCAAGACCCACCTGGGCAACTTGGTGAGACTTCGTCTCTACAATAAACCAAAAAAAAAAAAAAATTAGCTGGGCATGGTAGCACACGTCTGTAGTTCTGGCTGCTTGGAAGGCTGAGGTGGAAAGATCCCCGAAGCCCAGCAGATCGAGGCTGTGGTGGCTGGGAGCCTGCCACTGCACTCCAGTTTGGGTGACAGAGTGAGACTCCAACTCAAAAAATAAAAAAATAAAATAAATAAAAGCAGTAAAGAAAATGGCAGCTTGAGGAGTTACAAGGGAGCCAAGTTTCTTAAAATTTCATGGGTGATGGCAGACTTCAGGGGGAACAGGTAAGTGTCATAAAAGGTGCCCAGAATCCCCAAAAGACAGCTTTACAGAATCATAAAATACTTTGATTTTCCTTATCTGTTATGTGATGTTAAGTCCACATACACTTTGGAAAGTAAGCTACATCAAATAGTTAATTTTTTAAAAGCCTGTCTCTCCAGGCCTCTTAGTTAGGAATTTGGCAAGGTTAAAAAAATAATAATAATAAACCAGAGTTTAGTCATCAGCATCAGAGACCCAGAGGGGTGATTTCCTGTTCTTGTGCCTCTCAGTTCCCTCCTTCAAAAATGCTGTTTCTGGCTGGGCGTGGTGGCTCAGCCTGTAATCTCAGCACTTTGGAAGGCCGAGGCGAGAATATTGCCTGAGCCCGGGGGTTCGAGACCATCCTGGGCAACTTGGTGAGACCTCGTCTCTACAATAAATCACAAAAACTAGCCAGGCATGGTGGTGTGTGTGTATAGTTCCAGCTACTTGGAAGGTTGAGGCAGAAGGATGGCCTAAGCCCAGCAGGTCGAGGCTGCGGTGGCCGTGAACATGCCACTGCAGTCCAACCTGGGCAACAGAGTGAGACTCCAACTCAAAAAAAAAAATTGCTGTTTCTGCTCCTCTTTGCATACCTTTAGAGCTGGAGACCTGTCATGGTGCAGCTTTAATACTACCTCCCCCCATTAGACTTGTCTTATCTCTCTCCTCTGAAATCTCATTGTGTTATATCACTTGGCCCTTGGCATGATTGTGGTTTGAGTTCTTAAGTCTCACTAGAATTTTAACTTTCTTTGAGGCAGGAACTACTCCTTATTGACCTTCCCACATCCTGCTCCACTGACCACAGTTAGGTAGGTGCATAGTACAAAGTAGAGTTTAGTAAAGGGTTGTTTACTGTCTTGTTGTCTGCTGCAACATCACTAAATAATCAATGGGTAGAAGAACGAATGAGCTTCCCCCACCTTATGGAGACAACCAACCATAAAAATGATCATCATTCCACTCAGACTACTTAGGGTCTTGGCGATGAGTCTTTTTCCCCCTCCTCACTGTCTAGTTAGTGTTTATCTTCACTGAATTAGCTTTGGTCTTGGAAGAAATAAGAATATTTTACACCAAAACATATTGATTTGACATATTTTGAAATGACTGACACAGAACCAGAGAGTGACCTTGAAAAACCATCCTTTGTGGGGAAAAATTTACATCAGTAGAGTCTCGATTAATGTAGCCATACCTCTCCTTCCTATGCCTTTCCCTAATCTAGGAGAAACTGACAGTCTTATACCTTTATTTATTTCATTGTATTTTATTTCATTTTATTTTATAGTTGTGGGGTACACATGAGGATTTACTACATATGTAAATTGCATGAAGGTGAGGTTTGGACTTCTAGTGGGCCCTGTCTCTCCTTGACAGTGGATCTGGTACCCAGTATTTGGCTGTGTGCCCCTTATCCCTCCTCTTTCCTTCCCTCCTTTAGCAGGCTCCAGCATCTGTTGTTCCCACCTTTGTGCTCATGTGACCAGTGATCAAGGACCACTTATGAGAACATCTGGTATTCAGTTCTTTGTACCTGTGAGAGCTCACCCAGTATGATGGTCTCCAGCTGCATCCATGTTGCTGTGAAGGCAATGATTTTGTTCTTCTTTATGGCTGTAATATTTCATCATGTATATGTACCACATTTTCTTTCTCCAGTCCTCTTTCTGTGGGCATCTGGGTTGGTCCCATGTTTTTGCTATTGTGAATGCAATGAATATACATGTGCTGGTGACAATTTTACAAGTCTAAAAAGAAGCATTTATAACCATCTATTATCTCTGAAGAGGCTTTATCTACATAGCAAGGCCATCTTTGCTAGTTAAGCTTCTTCCTTCCTCCTTCTCATAACCTGTCTTACTGTTAAATATGATTTACCAACATAATCTGGTTTTGGCCATGATTTAAGTCTGCATTCTTTTTTTTTTTGAGTTGGAGTCTCACTCAGTCACCCAGACTGGAGTGCAGTGGCCGCTCCTGGCCACCACAACCTCGCCTGCTGGGTTCCGGCAATCCTTCCGCCTCAGCCTTCCGAGTAGCCAGAATTACAGGCATGTGTTACCACGCCTGGCTGATTTTTTGATTTATTGCAGAGATGAGGTCTCACTGCCCAGGTGAGTCTCGAACCCGTAGGCTCAGGCAGTCCACTCACCTCAGCCTCTCAAAGGCGCGGGATTACAGGCGGAGCCACCAAGCCTGGCTGAGTCTGCATTCTTTACTGTGGCCTCAGGATGGTATATAAGCTTCTATATCCAATTGTTGGGTTGTGTCTAAAGGCTCCTGTGTATACAGTTAAATATTTTTGTATGCCTTTTCTTCTATTAATCAATCTGCCTCATGTCAGTTATCTTTTTAGCAAACCTTTAGGGGGCTAAGAGCTATGGGCCCTACACTCTCCTTGAATCCAGATTTGAGTCAACATTTCCCCTCTCCTACTAAGAAGGACTCAATTAACAAAGCAATTTTACATATTGTACGTAGTTTGCTCAAGATAGACAGAAAAGGAGAATATGACTGAGAGAACCGTAATAGAGTATACCATAGACTTAGGTTAAAAGCATGCTATAACCCAATAAATATGTAATCAGCTTGTGGACAATAGCACAGTCATTTTAGTTTTCTGCTTTAAAACATAACCTGTAGCTGTTTAAAGTTTCAGTTATGGGAAAAACTGCAAAGCTCCAGTTCAAGCTTCAACCCCTTCCCTTGACCCACTTTCCCCTTAGCAACAACCAATCAGGTGCCAGGGGAAAATCACCTAAAGTTTCCAAATGTCTCTGCAACTTCCCTAGTTAGTGGGCCAAGGTCAGCCTGAGTCAAGCTAGCCAATCCTCCACAATTGAACTGACCACCAGAGGTTACTACTCAATTAAATGGTAACAAGACTGGAAAGTCCCCCCCAAACTCCTCCTCCCTTTGTGTAAAAACAAAAAAGTTATCTACTTAAGGAAGTCAGGGCCTCTGGGTGTACTCCGCTGCATTGGTTGTCGACAGAGGTCCAGGCTCGAGCTTGCAAATAAAGACCCTCTTGAACTTTCATCGGAATTGGCTCTTGGTGGTCTCTAGGATTGAACATTCGGCCACTACATTTGGGGGCTCGTCCGGGATCCCAGAGGACCCCCCCCCCCGAGACCCCAGTCTGGAGGATTCTCAGGCCGGCATTCGGTAAGTCGCTCCCAGGTTAGCGCATCTGTGTCCTGTATCTCAGATGGAGCTCCACACTTTGTTCTGAGGTCGGCATCAGGCTAGGCAGATGCGCTGGAAAGCCGCCGGCCGGGGCTCGTGGGAGACGTCCCACGACCCCATCCAGAAGACGAGGTCTCCATCTGTGGGGAAGGTCAGACTCGTCGATGGTCTGTCTCTCCCCTATCATACTTTCAGATTTGTTTTCGCGGCCACTACTGTCTCTTGTCGTTTTCCCTTTCGTCTTGTTAGTTGTGTTTGTTGTAATGACAGTACGACGAATGAGATGGGGCAGGCACAGACAACACCGTTAACTCTCACGACTGATCACTTTTCAGAACTAAAGGAAAGGGCGCACAATTTGAGTGTCAAAATTCACAAAAAGAAATTCCGGGATTTGTGCGCCACTGAGTGGCCCGCCTTCAATGTAGGCTGGCCACGAGAAGGGACCTTTCTAACAAGTGTTCTCTTGCAGGTCAAGCATGTCATCCTCCAAAGAGGCTCCCAGGGACACCCAGACCAACTACCTTATATACTGGTCTGGCAAGATATAGTGGAATCCCCTCCCCCTTGGGTGAAACCCTACCTTCCTACCCCGTTAAAGGCATTGAGAGTGCTCATGTTGCAGGAGAAGGGGGCGGAACCTTCGGAGCCACCGGAGAGTGTGTTGTCACAGCCTCGGGAGAAGCAGAATCCCTTCCATAAGTCCCCAAAGAACCCCTTTTACCCCATTCTCCCTGATTCTAACTTGGAAGAGATAATTCCCCCCCCATACCAGTCAGCTCCCCCTAGACCTTCAGCCCCCCCAGCGCCACAACCCCAAGCCACAGCCGCCGCTGCCACCACCGCCGCTGCTGTGAAGGCGGAGCCAGGAGCGGCTGGGGAGGGGAGGCAGAAAAGAGAAATGGGTGGACCAGCCGTGGGGACTCAAGAGAGAGTCACCAGGGTGGCTGGTCCTGGAGTGGCCCCGGCCAATCCATGGTGATCTTGCCACTGAGAGTGGCTGGGCCCCCAGATGAGGCCGGGAACCAATCCATGCATTATTGACCGTTTTCCACTAGTGATCTGTACAATTGGAAAACGCAAACTGCTACTTTCTCTGAGAATCCT
>NW_007258861.1:386296-390863 GCF_000164805.1 Carlito syrichta | reverse complement strand
AGAAAGAATCCAGACAGAGTCCTGGAAGCTGGTTCCGGGGAGTTGATGGACAGCCCACCACCAACCCTGATCTTATAAATGCAACCTTTCCCCTTTCCCGACCTGGATGGGATTTTAACACGGCAGAAGGTAAGGAGAAACTCCAGGTCTACCACCAGGCTCTGATGGCAGGTCTCCGGGCAGCTGCTCGTAAGCCCACTAATTTGGCTAAGGTATATAACATAAGGCAGGACAGGAACGAGAGCCTAGTCGCATTTTTGGAGCGTATTACAGAAGCCTTCTGTCAATACACCCCAATGGATCCAGAGGCACCAGAAATCAAAGCGGCTGTAATCATGGTGTTCGTTAATCAGGCAGCACCAGGTATCAAAAGGAAGCTGCAGAAAGTAGAAAGATTAGGAGAGAAAAGTTTACAGGATCTGCTGGGGGTGGCTGAGAAAGCCTTTAACAATAGAGAGAGTCCGGAAGAACGCCAGGACAGGCGTAGCGAGCAGCAGACCAAGGATTAGCCAAAATTCTCTTAGCCGCCACTACCCACGACCCCAAGGAAAAACAGAAGTGGTTGAAAAATTTGGCTTCTGAGTCAGGCAACAAGCCGGGGAACCCTCAGCCGGACCGCCCCAAGTTAGGGAAAAATCAGTGCTTCTACTGCAAGGAGGAAGAGCACTACATAAAGAACTGCCCGAAGCACCCTCCTCGTCCTGAGGACAAAGTGACTGTACTTGTAACTGAATAGGGAGGTTAGGGCTCAGAGTCCCCCCTGAGCCCCAGGTAACCTTGGAGGTAGGGGGGAAACCCGTGACTTTTCATGTGAATTCAGGAGCGGAGCGATCCGTACTATTAAAACCACAAGGCCCTCTCTCAGACAAAATCTCATGGGTTCAAGGAACTAACGAGATAAGACCAGCACACTGAACCACTAAGAGAACAGTGAATTTAAGCACTGGTACTGTCGCCCATGAGTTCTTAGTTCTTCCCGATTACCCATACCCTTTGTTTGGGAGAGATCTGTTGACCAAAGTGGAAGCAAATCTCAGCTTTCGGCCAGGCGGTGTGACAGTAACAGCTTCAGTTGGGCGCCCCCTGCAGATTCTAACTGTAAAATTAGAAGATGAATACAGGCTGTGTCAGGCCCCTGACCCGGAGATGGAATTGGACATTCAGGACTGGTTTCGGGAAATTTCCCTAGCCTGGGCAGAAGCTGGAGGAATAGAGTTGGCTAAGCACAGGCCAGCAGTGTTTGTGGAACTAAAGCCCAGAGTGGACCCAGCCCGGGTCCGGCAGTATCCAATCCCTGTGGCAGCACGAAGTGGGATAACCCCCCACATACAGTGGCTGATGGATGAGGGAATATTGCGGCCTTGTCAGTCTGCCTGGAACACACCCTTGCTGCCAGTACGAAAGCCCAATTCAACCGACTACTAGCCTGTTCAGGACTTACAGGAAGTAAACCGCTGGGTGATGGACATACACCCCACGGTCCCTAACCCCTATACCCTCCTCACCACCCTGGCCCCAGGCAAGGTTTGGTACATGGTATTAGATTTAAAAGATGCCTTTTTCAGTTTACTGTTGGCCCCACGGAGTCAGGACATCTTCGCCTTCGAGTGGCTGGACCAGGAAAGAGGAATCAGTGGGCAACTCACCTGAACCCGGCTTCCCCAAGGATTCAAAAACTCTCCCACCATCTTCAATGAAGCCTTACATGAAGACCTGGGTGAATTCTGTAACACACACCCCACCCTAACCCTGTTCCAGTACGTGGATGATATTCTGCTAGCTGCAGAAAATTGGGACGCGTGCTTGCAAGGCACCAGAGATTTGCTGCAAACACTAGGTCTGGGCTATCGAACCTTGGACAAAAAGGCTCAGATCTGCAAAACTGAAGTAAGTTACCTGGGTTACAAACTGAAAGACGGGCAGAGATGGCTATTGGACGCCCGGAAGGAGACGGTACTGAGAATTCCACAACCACAGAAGGTACGACAGGTACGTGAGTTCTTAGGATCGGCTGGCTTCTGCCGCCTATGGATTCCTGGGTTTGCTGAGCTCACCCGGTCATTATATGAGGCCACCAAAAATAAGTCCGACCTCACATGGACGGAGGACATGAACAGATCTTTCAAAACTCTTAAACAAGCCCTGGTATGAGTCCCAGCTTTGGGACTGCCAGATCTGACTAAAACCTTTTTCTTGTTTGTTGATGAGTCTAAGGGAATAGCCAAAGGAGTGCTGTTGCAGCAAATAGGGCCATGGAAGAGGCCAGTGGCATACCTGTCAAAGAAGTTAGACTCCGTGGCTGCCGGGTGGTCCCCATGCCTACGGATCATCGCGGCAGTTGCCACTATGGTCAAGGACGCTGACAAAATCGCCATGGGAACAGAACTACATGTCACCGCCCCTCATGCTGTGGAGGGAGTTCTAAAACAACCACCCGACAGATGGATAAGTAATGCCCAGATAACTCATTATCAAAGTCTCCTTTTAAACCCAGCCAGAATCTTGTTTCAGTCTCCGGCTACTCTGAATCCAACCACCCTGCTACCTGACCTGGATGGGGAAGGCCCCCTGCATGACTGCCAGGGCATCCTGGCGCAGGTCCACGGAATATGGGAAGACCTCCAGGACTGGCCCCTAACTGACACCAAAGAAACTTGGTACACAAACGGCAGCAGCTTAGTGCAGGATGGAACCAGGTATGCTGGGACAGCGGTGACTACAGAGACTGAGACCTTATGGGCAGCACCACTTGCAGCCGGGACCTCGGCGCAGCAAGCCGAGCTCATTGCCCTCACTAAGGCCCTAGTCATGGGAAAAGGGCAAAGAATAAATGTTTATACTGACAGCAGTTATGCTTTTGCAACTGCACACATTCATGGAGCCATCTACAAGGAGAGGGGGCTCTTAACTGCAGAAGGAAAGGCTATCAAAAATAAAACTGAAATCCTTGAGTTGTTACAGGCACTCTGGCTACCCAAAGCACTGGCCATAATATATTATCCAGGACACCAGAAGGAGAACATGCCAGTGGCACGGGGAAACTGTCTGGCAGACGCTGAGGCCAAAAAGGTGGCCCTTTCTGTGGTCCATGTCCTAGTAACCACACTGCCAGACCCTGGGCCCCCGGATCTGCCTGAAAGCCCGAATTATACAGAGGAGGATTTAAAATAGATAAATGGGCAGCCTGGAGTTATGTTCTCAAACGGCTGGTGGTGGATCCGACACTGGAATATGACCACCAGCAAATGGAATGTCATCCTTCCAGAACAGTTGGGTCGGCAACTGCTTATAAAAATGCACAGAAGTACACACATGGGAACCAGAAAAATGGAAGAATTAATACGCCATGCAAACATGGTTATGCCTAACAGTCGGCAAATGATTGGACAAATTGTAAATCAATGTCAGGCTTGTCAGGTTGTCAACGCAACCAATCCCAAACAAAACCTGGGGACCAGACTTCAAGGAAACCGGCCAGGAGCGTACTGGGAAGTGGACTTCACTGAGGTGAGACCAGGAAAGTACGGATACAAGTACTTACTAGTGTTTATAGACACCTTTTCAGGGTGGACGGAGGCATTCCCCACCAAGAATGAAACCGCACAGGTGGTGGCCAAGAAACTCTTGGAAGATCTGATGCCCAGGTATGGCTTCCCGGTCCAGATTGGATCGGACAACAGCCCCAGCTTCATCTCTAAGGTAATACAGGAAGTAGCTCAGACCCTGGGGGTGGATTGGAAATTACATTGTGCATACAGGCCCCAGAGCTCAGGACAGGTAGAAAGAACGAATAGAACCCTAAAAGAGACCTTGACTAAATTAGTCCAGGAGACTGGCGGGGACTGGGTGACTCTCCTTCCCTTTGCACTATACAGGGTATGCAACTCACCCTATAAGCTAGGGTTTACTCCTTTTGAAATCATGTTTGGTGTGCCTCCACCGGTCATACCTAACCTAAGAACAGAACTATTAATAGACATAGATGATCAAAAACTCCTTTTTTCCCTCCAAACTCTGCAAAGGGTCCACGAGCAGGTGTGGCCCAGACTGAAAGCCCTTTATGAAACCGGACCACCGCCGACTCCCCACAACTACCAACCGGGGGACTGGGTGTACGTCCGGCGACATCAACACGAGACTCTGTAGCCGCGGTGGAAAGGACCGTACGTTGTGATCCTGTCCACCCCCACTGCCTTGAAGGTGGAAGGTATCGCGTCTTGAATACACCACACCCACGTCAAACTTGCTAACACCCTGCTGTGCTGAAAGACTATGCACCCGAATGGAGCAGCCAACTGAACAAGGACAATCCTCTAAAGCTAAGACTGTGTTGCACTTCTTCTCCTTCTGCTTCTTCGTGACGGGGATGGGATCCCTTTGGGCAGTCCCTAATCCTCACCAACCTCTAAACTTAACATGGCAGTTGTTAACCCTCAGGTCAGAAATCAACAAAATAATTTTTCAAACTTCCAACCTCTCTGTCTGAAGTAGTTCTGCAAAACCGTAAAGGCTTAGACCTACTGTTCCTCCAGCAAGGTGGCCTCTGCACGACCCTGGGAGAAGAATG
>NW_007258861.1:376026-386014 GCF_000164805.1 Carlito syrichta | reverse complement strand
CCCCTTCCCTTGACCCACTTTCCCCTTAGCAACAACCAATCAGGTGCCAGGGGAAAATCACCTAAAGTTTCCAAATGTCTCTGCAACTTCACCAGCTAGTGGGCCAAGGTCAGCCCGAGTCAAGCTAGCCAATCCTCCACAATTAAGCTGACAACCAGAGGTTACTACCCAATTAAATGGTAACAAGACTGGAAAGTCCCCCCCAAACTCCTCCTCCCTTTGTGTAAAAGCATAAAAGTCATCTGCTTAAGAAAGTCAGGGCCTCTGGGCGTACTCCGCTGCATCGGTGGTCGACAGAGGTCCAGGCTCGAGCTTGCAAATAAAAACCCTCTTGAACTTTCATCGGAATTGGCTCTTGGTGGTCTCTCAGATTGAACTATCGGCCACTACAATATTTGGGGCTAATGAAAACCTGAGAATTACATCTTGAGATAAATCCAAGCTAGGACAGACAGTGAGGATGGAAATAACCACATTCACTGTTATATCTCCTTTTAAATATCACAAAGTATTATCACTCACTGTATATATTGATCCTCATAACTACCCTCAGAATTTAGATTCTATATTTAATCTTTATTTTAAAATGAAAAACCTAAGACTGAGAAAAGAAAAAATGACTTTTCTTTTTTTTTTGAGTTGGAGTCTCTGTCACCCAGCCTCCCAAGGCGCGGGATTACAGGCTGAGCCACTGAGCCCGGCCAAAAATGACTTTTCAAAAGTAATATAATGAGGTAGAAGTAACAGTATAAAAACAATGAACTGTCTCCCCTCTCTTTATCTTTCAAGCAGTATGCCTATGTGTCTGTACCCAGCAGTGTTATAGAAGAAAATGTGTTTAGAGCAGCAGAAACCTCATCACTGCTCTCTTCAGAGCATTCTTAAGATTGTCGTTCCTAGCCGGGCTCAGTGGCTCAGCCTGTAATCCTACCCCTTTGGGGGGCTGAGGTGAGTGGATTGCCTGAGACCGCGGGTTCGAGACCCACCTGGGCAGGCGAGACCTCATCTCTACAATAAATCAAAAAATTAGCCGGGCGTGGTAGTGTGCGCCTGTAGTTCCAGCTACTTGGAAGGCTGAGGCGGAAGGATCGCCGGATCCCAGCAGGCGAGGCTGCCGTGGCCGGGAGCAGCCACTGCACTCCAGTCTGGGTGACAGAGTGAGACTCCAACTCAACAACAGCAACACACACAAAAAAGATTGCTGTTCCTCATGCTGTAGAACAGGGGGTTCAGCACAGGAGTGATAAATGTGTAAGCCACAGTGTTTTCCTGTCCCCTCTCAGGGGAGTACCTGGAGCTGGGACACAAGTAGACAAGGCTCGTACATTTGCACTGGAGAAAAACCACAGTGAAGTGAAAAGAACAGGTGAAGAGGGCCTTGTGCCTCCCCTCTGCAGAGTGGGTCTTCAGGACAGCAGCCACGATGAAGACAGGAGGGAGTGAACAGGAAGGGTATGGTAACAGTGATGCTGACCAAAGAGTAACCTCATGGATCCATGTGTCCGCACAGGTTGTTCCCATCACAGGGAGGACATCACAGTAGAACATGCTGATTTCTTTGCTGCCACAGAAAAAAAGTTGAAAGATAAGCACAGTTAGCCATGTAGCCAAGAAAAACCTCAGCAGCAGAGAGATGAGGGCCAGGTGGACACAAAACCTTCAGCTCATGATGAGGATGTAACACAAAGGATGACATATGGCTACAAAGTGGTCTTAGGCCATGACAGCCAACAGAATGAGTCAGCACTGCCCAGGAAGATGAACATGTGAATTCCACGACCAGGCAGGGAGATGAGGGTTCTCTCTCTGGAAGGATGCTGGCCAAAGTCAGAGGGGGTGACAGTGGAAGAGTAGAGCTCCAGAACTTTCAGGTTTGCCAGGAAGAAAAATATGGGGGTGTGGAGATAATGGCTGATCAAATTGGTGAGAAAAATGGAAATGTTGTGACTAATGCTGACCAAGTACATAATCAGGAAGGCCACAAAATCAGCATCTGCACCTCGGGGAGTTTGGAGAAACAGCAGAAGTGGAAGCGAATCATCCGCTTTGGTTTGTGGTGTCCTTCATGCATCGGGCCTGCTTATGACAGAGGTGCAGCCCCTGAGGACAGAGAAACATGAAGACCAGATGCTACTGCTGGATGATCCTTTCAACCCCTAGCCTCGCCCATCCTTGATCTTCTCAACTCCAACTATCTTTACCTCCAGTCTAAACTCACTTCCACAACAGTTTTTTTTCTTTTTTTTGTTTTGTTTTGAGTCGGAGTCTCACTCTGTTGCCCAGGCTGGAGTGCAGTGGCACGCTCACAGCCACCGCAGCTTCAACCTGCTGGAGTCAGGCGATCCTTCTGCTTTAGTCTTCCAAGTAGCTGGAACTACAGGTGCGCGCTACTATGCTTATTTATTTATTTATTTATTTATTTATTGTAGAGTTGAGGTCTCACCAAGTTGCTCAGGCTGGTCTTGAACCCGTGAGCTCAGGAAATCCTTTCGCCTCAGCCTCCCAAAGTGCTGGGATTACAGGCTTGAACCACCGTGTACGGCCCACAGCAGCTTTCTGTTGTAACCACCTAGAAATAGTTCACCACTAAAACCTTTTATTTATCGTGATAAAATATACATATTTATCATTTTAACCATTCATAAATATATGTCTTTCAGTGGCATTCATTGTTTTCACACAATATTTTGTAACTATCACCTCTCATCCCTAACAAAAACTCCGTACCCATTGAATAGCAGCTCCTCATTATTTCCTCTTCCCAGACCCTAGCTATCTCTATTATACTCTGTCTCTATGAATTGCCTATTCTAGGTACCTCGTATAAATGGAATCACACAATATTTGTCCATCTGGTCTGGCTTACTACATTAAGTAATATGTTTTCAAGGTATTCGTGTTGTAGCATATATCAAAATTACATTCTTTTCATGGCTGAATAATATCCCACTGTATCTGTCACCTTTTGTTTATCCATTCAGCTGTTCATGGACAATTAACTGTTTCCACTTTTTGGCTACTATGAATAATGTTGTGATGAATACTGATGTACAAATACCTTCTCAAGTCAGCACTGAAATTTAAAACAGAGCATACCACTCCCAGATCACAAACCCCTCTACTTCTTTGATCCCTTTGCCGGTTGTCAAGAACACAGCCCTTAGTCTAGGTTCTAATTCCTAATCTGATTGACCAGTGGTACAACTTTGAGCTACCTATTGAAGTTTTCTACTTCAATGTCTGCATCTATAGAGATAATAGAACACAACTCAAAAGATTTTTGTGAAAATAAATGTATCTGGTTTCTAGTTAGTACTTGATAAATGTTAGCAATAATCATTAATAAGATAAAGTAGGCTTCCTGGGAAGCATCTCAGAATGCCAGGAAAGGTGGATCTCCACCTCCCTGGATCTCTTTTTTTCACCTCTTAGGGAGTGGGAAACATGGGGGTAAACTTCGTGTCTATACTACCTGGGCCCCATGTTTGGGGAATTTTATCAAAGTATTTTTGTCTGTGGATTGTTGCTAGCTGATCTTCCTGCTGGGGGAGTTGAGCCTGAGACCTCTTCTCTTCTACTATCTTGCTAACATCACTCAGAGTGTCTATTTTGAAGACTTATTTGTTGTTATCATTGGTGTGTTGTCACTTCATCAATTTCAGGAAGTTAAACTAACCTTAATGTTTCAATTCATTTGTAACTCCACACCAGGAAGCCCCTCACAAGGTCAGAAAATCCCAAGATCCGCAGGGCTTATTGGTCTAGACCACACACAACAGCTCAATCAACCTGAATATTCTCTTTACCCTTATTTAATTTTTGCCTGGAGAAGCTGACAACCACATTCTTAGCTGAAGCTGAGTAAAGTTCAAGATGAGATCCCTCTTCTTAATATCTTGGGAGCTTTGGAGTTGAATCTCTGAGAAACCACTTTTCACTGAGGAAAACACACTTTTAGATATTCTTAATCCTTTCCTGCTGCTGTTTCATAAGGGAAGAACTTAGGGCTTTAAGGTTTACTGACACAGAATTGTGAGTTCTCTCTCAACTCTCTCTCCTTCTCGTCTCATTTCTGGATAATTTCCTGCCCACTTTGTTTCAATAAGTCTCCAAGAGGCTGTCAATTTGACCATTCCCAGTAAGTCAATGTTAGAACGCAAAGAGGAATTGTTTGGGGGACACGATATTCTAAACCAGTTGAATTGCTAGTAGACTTGGCTGTATGTTAATCATAGCTGCAGTTTTCATTTTCCAAGTTTAAGGTCATTTGGCAAATAGTCAGCATTAATTTATCCAAGTAAAAGCCAATTTTGTGCACCTAGACTTATTCTGGTACACATACCTTTCTGGACCACACTACTTCGAAAAGGAAAAATCGCTCCATGCTTTATGCTGTGTGGTAGCTTTGCGCCCACCCCAACTATAGCAGTTATCACTCTATATTATGTTATTATGGGACCTGTTCCACCTCTACTAGGATAGGTCCTCAATAAGAGTAACTAATTCAACTAGGAATTGGATTGTATCTTCTAGTAAGGTGCTAAGCACACAGCTCATATCTAGTATTCATTGATTCCAGAATGTTTGTCACTGGACAGTCTTTCATTCATTCACCAAATGTTGTTCAAGACTATTCCGTCATCAGCTTGTTGGTGCTCTCATGATGGGAGTGCTGAAGAAGACCACTAGCCTCATGGAATTGGCTGTATGTGACACACCACACGAGAGGCTAAGAATATTGTACACAAAGATTCTTGATATTCTTAAACAAATCCTTAAAAATGCCGCAAATATAAAGTATACCGACCAGATTATGAATGAGAAGCTGGCTATGGTTAAAGCAGAAACAGATGTTAAAAAATTGGAATATCAACTTCAGGGTGGCCAAATAGAAGAGGTGATTCTTCAGGCTGAAATGAACTAAGTCTATTGAGAAACATGATGCAGTGGAAACCTTGGGAGCCGTTAGTGGAAGAGCCTCCAGCCAATCAGTGGAAATGGCCAATATAATCATTAAATGACTTTGGTGCGATGATGGAAACTGATGTAATTAAATATTCTGTTATACTAAAAAGATTATTCCATACTCATTATGGATGAAGTATTTTATTTATAATGCTGTTTACAGACTGCTATTGATCCTGGTCAAGGAGACTGTATGAAATGTAGAAAATCAATTTTTCCAAATTTTGGTTATTCATAAACAACCTTCATGATTTATGTTTTATCTGAGTTACCACTATTATTTACTTAACATTTTTCTTGACTTTAATTCAACTCACTTACTTTTTGTTACATAATAATGTATATTGTACTAGTTACATACATATTATCTATCACTTTGAAATAAATTCAAAAAATTTAGCCAGGTGCAGTGACTCATGCCTGTAATCCTAGCACTTTGGGAAGCAGAGGTGAGAGGATTGCCTGAGTCCAGGGCCTCAAAACCAGTCTGGGCAACTTGGCAAAACCTTGTCTCTTCAATAAATTAAAAAATTAGCCAGGCATGATGGCATGCACCTGTGGTTCCAGCTACTTGGAAGGCTGAGGTAGAAGGATTACCTGAGCCCAGCAGGTCAAGGCTGCAGTGACTGTGAGTGTGCCACTGCACTCCAGCCTGGGCAACAGAGTGAGACTCTGACTCAAAAAAAAAAAAAAAGTTTAAATATTCATATAGAACCTAAAACTTTCACTTTCAGTACTAGTAGTTCTGAAAACTCTGGAACCATTGTTGAAAAGAAGGCCTTGAGTGGTGTGTGTGTGTGTGTGTGTGTGTGTGTGTGTGTGTACATAGAGAGAGAGAGAGGAGAGGGAAGAAGGAGAGGGACAGTGGAGAGGGAAGGAGAGAGGAAGAGAGGGAGAGGGAAGGAGGGAGGGAGGAGATTTGGTGGGAGTTTTTCAAAGCAATCTTGAAAGAAAAATACAGTCTTTCCTGAAGAAACAATCACCACCCATTTAAAAGTCTAACTATGTGGACCCTGAACTAGAACATATTTAAGAAAGTACAAGTGGCCAAGTGTCCACTCAGAAAAGCCCAAACAAAACCACTTTATTGTTCTGAAGCATTACTTGCAAGGTGCTGGCCCATATACTACAGACAGAGATCATGGATGGGTTTCACATGAGCTATGTTTTGAGGTTTTGTTATACTTCCCAATGCTTCAGAATGCAGGTGGAGTAGGTCCCATGATTGAGATGGAACTGAATTTATTTGGAGTCTAGACCCTTTAGACTACAGCTAGATAAGCAGTTGTCTCTGTGCAACATAGAAGGCACTATTTTCAAATTGATAGACAACAGTTATATGTGTTGGTGGGGGGTACATGTGATGTTTCGATACATGTATACAATGTATAATGATTAAATTGGGGTAATTGGGATATTCATCTGAGGCAGTCTAGCTAGCTTAGGCATAGAAGGGAACAGAAAATTACTGAGGTGGAGGTTAATACACTCACCTGTGATCTGTAACTGACATGCTACTGACATGACTTTCCTAGTAACAAAACCACTCAAAGTCAGCTTATTCCAACATGGTGACAGATTTGACTGACAGACAACCCCAGAGCAAACTAGGTAACAACCAGGACTCCCTACTCGTGAGCACATCTCCCTCTTGGAGATCCCCCATACTCCTCTCTCTTGAGTGTGTACTTTATCAGTTTGTAATAAAGCTCTTTCCTTTACTTTCTGTGACTTATGCTTGAATTCTTTCCTGTGATGGAATCAAGAGTCTGGTCCTGGGTACAGGTCAAGGATCATACCTCTCTAGAAAAGACTTTCAATTCCCCAAGAAGTCAACTGTGGCAGCATGCTGGGTCTAACTGGGGAATGTTGTATCTCTCTTTCTAAGGCAATCCTCCCCACCCTCACCACACATGTTAATATTTTCTTTGTGTTGGGGACATTACAATTATTTTTTCTAGTTATTTTGAAATATACAGTAAATTATTGTTAACTATAGTTGCCGTATCATGCTACTAAACACTGGATCATCTTTCTTTCTTTCTTTTAGAATACAGAAACACTGACCAGGCACAGTAGCTCACACCAGTAATCTCAGTATTTTGGGAAGCTAAGGTAGGAGGATTGCATAAGACCAGGAGTTTCAGACCAGCCTGAGCCACATAATAAGACCCTATCTCTAAAAATATTAGCTAGGCCGGGCTCGGTGGCTCAGCCTGTAATCCCAGCACTTTGGGAGGCCGAAGCGAGTGGATTGCCTGAGCCCGCGGGTTAGAGACCCACCTGGGCAACTTGGCGAGCCCTCATCTCTACAATAAATCAAAAATTAGCCAGGTATGATAGCGCGTGCCTGTAGTTCCAGCTACTTGGAAGGCTGAGGTGGAAGGATCGCCAGAGACCAGCAGGTCGAGGCTGCGGTGGCTGGGAGCATGCCACTGCACTCCAGTCTGGGCAACAGAGTGAGACTCCAACTCAAAAATAATAAATAAAATAAATAAAAATAAAAATATTAGCTAACTATCTACCTGACCAGTTTCTTCCTTCCTCCTCTCTCAGTAACAAGACAAAGCAGATGAAGAAAAAAAAACAAAGTATTTTATGACCCTGTAAAGCTGTCTTTTGGGAACTCCCAGACTCCAGTCACCTTTTAAGACACCTAATCTCTCTGAAGTGTTTTACCTATAAAGCTTCCACTACATGTCAAGAAACTTGACTCCCTTATCATTCCTCAAGCCACTAATTTCCTCTGCTGCTTTCAAAATTCCTTGGATAATTCTTGCTAACTAACTGGCAATCAAAAAATCTTTAAGTCCATCTACAACTTGCAAGCCCCACTTAGAGATACCCCACCTTCCTAGACTGAACCAATGTAAATCCCACATGTATTGATTTATGGTTTTCTGTAACTTCTGTACTCCTAAAATGCATATAACCAAGCTACAAGTACATACTTGGGATGGGTGTCATGGGCCTACGATCACTCATATTTGGCTCAAAGTAAACCATCTTAAAATATTTTACAGTGTTTGGCATCTTTTGCCAAATCATTCTCCTTAAACACAACACTGTAGGTGGTTCCAATTTTTTAATAACACAAATATTGGACTTCTTTGTATGTAAATATTCTCTGTTATGTGTGGTCATTGAATCTGTAGAAGGGGCTAAAAAAATAAACTAGCAGTAGTTAAGCTCAAGTATGTACTCTGACCTTTCATACAGTTAAAAGTTTCTCTTGAAAACCAAAAACAGTACCTGCTCGCTATGTTTAATTACTTAACTTGCTTCTTCTGCTTCTGTAAACCCCTCTGGCTTTCAGTTTCCATCTAGGCTAGCAGGATGCTGCAGTTTGGCCCACTTGAGAAAAAATCCCCAGGCCAAGGAAATCAGTCCTTGCCAGGATGTAGTTTTGCCCTACTTAAGGCAGGCCCTTGCTGCAAGGTGGGGCCCTCGCTCTGAAACTTGAATGCCCAGAGGGTGGTCGCTGGCCAGCTAATAAACCTCTCTTTTTGTTAATTATAATTTCATGTCGGTGTCTGTGAATTGAGCACTCAGACCCTACTTCAAATCCAGATACAATGTTAGAATGTTGTTTATATAAGTAGGTTAAGAAAGTTTTATTCATGGATTTTTTTTTTAAAGAAAAACAATAAGTTAGAAAAATCACTCATTCTCCATTTGATATCAGAAAGATTGCAAATGTTGTTTTTGTTTTCATTCTTGACATTCAAAAAGATTCTTTCCTATTTCTCATGGGGTTTGATGAAACCAGCTCCTTTGTTATTATAGTGTAGAAAAAAACCTTTTTTTTTTTTAGTTGGAGTCTCACTCTGTCACCCAGACTGGAGTGCAGTGGCCGCTCCCGGCTACCACAGCCTCGACCTGCTGGGCTCCGGTGATCCTTCCGCCTCAGCCTTCCAAGTAGCTGGAACTACAGGCGCGCACTACCACGCCCGGCTAATTTTTTTATTTATTGTAGAGATGAGTTCTCGCCAAGTTGCCCAGGCAGGTCTTGAACCCACAGGCTCAGGTAGAAAATGTGATTTTACTATGACTCAGTGTAACACTCATTGGATTTATCTTATTTGGTGTTCTTTGGATTTCCTGGATCTGGATGTCTATTTCTATTCTGTTATTCAGATAAATAATAGTTCCCTTTTTTGTGTGTGTGATAGGGGTCTCATTCTTTTGCTCAAGTTGAAGTACAGTGGTGTGATCATAACTCATAACTCACTGTAGCTTCAAATTCCTGAACTCAAGCTGAGACAGGAGGCTGTCTCAGCCCCTCAGGCAGCTAGGACTACAGACATGTGACACACCTTTCACCTTTACATCTCTATTGGAACTCCCATAATACCTATGCTTGATGGTGTCCCAAAAGTACCTTCACTCTTTTTTAATCTTTTTGTTCCACTGCTTGGATAATTTCCAATGATCTGTCTTCAAATTCACTAATCATTCTTTCATTTGATCTAGTTTGCTGTTAATCTCCTCTACTGAAACTTTTAGTTCAATTATTGTATTCTTCAGGTCTATGATTTCTGTTAGGCACTTTTTAATATTTTTTGATTGTTGAAATTTTTACTTTATTAATTTATTGCTTGCCTGATCTTGGTGAGCATGTTTATGACTGTTATTTTAAATTATCTGATGGGCAAATCACTTATAGTCATTTTATTAGCATTGATTTCTGGACATCTTACTCTTATTTCTTCATTTTCCTTGACTCTCTCTGTTGTTTTCTGTGCGTTAGATAAAACAGCCACCTCTTACAGACTTGACAGACTGATCTCATGTAAACGAGAAACCTCATCAATCAGTCTAGCAAGAAATTCTGAGTGACTCTCAAACCTTTGTGTTTGTCTGAAACACCATCACTGTTCTTAACAGCCCCCCGAAGAGTGGGGTATGACAGGTCCCACCAGTGCCCTGAGACAGGCAGTACAGAAGACAGTCCCTTTAGCCAGGCTTGGTGGCTCAGCCTGTAATCCCGCGCTTTGGGAGGCGGAGGTGAGTGGATTGCCTG
>NW_007258861.1:372708-375975 GCF_000164805.1 Carlito syrichta | reverse complement strand
GATTCACACACACACACACACACACACACACACACACACACACACACACACACACAAAAGAACATAGTCCCTGAAAAGTTGTAGAAAAGTTGTGATGTGTGTAGGAAAGCTAGATGTATGATCCAGACTTTTCTCTCCTCAATAAGCTATGAAATGTAAGCCAGAATTTATTTCTCATTCACCTTACATTGAAACAGAGAGAAGATCTGTGACAAATGACAGCACTCATGTTCGCACCAGTTTTTCAACCTGTTGCTTTGTTTTTTGTTGTCCCCAGAGGCCTAGCAAAAGCCAGGTTCCATGAAGTCTTAGGTACCAGGGAGGTTATCTGGAGCAAAGCAGGAAAGGAGCTATGGGAAGTGCCCACATACTCATCCAGAACTACTAATTGCTGCCCCATCAGCTCCCAGATGCAGGCTATTTGGAAGCTTGACCCCAGTGTAGAGATGGGAAAGTTAGAATGTTAGGTGTACAGTCAAGCCAACTTTATGGAGACACTGGAAATTGGGTGATTTTACCTGTTTGCTCTGCACTGAGCCAAAGAAAACAGATCTCTGTGGTTACAGGAGACTCACAAATGCTGAACCCTGTCAGCTCCCAGAGCTAGGTGATGTAGAAGTCAGTTCCTCAGATGAGAGCTATAAAAGTTGGGATCTCCTCTGCAAGGAGAAGAAAACATACATTCCCAAAGAGGTAATACAAAATATTGCAGCCATGACGCAGAACAGAATGCTATAGAATAAAATCATAGGAAAAAAACCTCTGGTTGGGCACAGTGGCTCAAGCCTATAATCCCAGTGCTTTGGGAGGCCAAGGTGAGAGGATTGCCTGAGCCCACGGGTTCAAGACCAGCCTGGACAACTCGGCGAGACCTCATACTACAATAAACCAAAAAATTGGCCCGGTGTGGTAGCATGCGCCTGTAGTTCCAGTTACTGGGAAGGCTGAGGCAGTAGAATCACCTGAGCCCAGCAAGTCGAAGCTGAGATAGCTGTGAGTGTGCCACTGTACTCCAGCGTGGGCAACAAAGTGAAATTCCAACTCAACAAAAAAAGAAAAAAACCTTGAGGTAAAAGTTGGGGTTCTCAATGTGTGAAAAAACTTCCAGGGACACTTGATTTTACCATTGGAGTAAGGCAGAGGAAGCAGACATGGGAAGTGCCCACACGTCTGTTCATGAGCCTAGAGGACAGCTAATTACCTGCCCTGTGGGCTCTCAGATGCATGTTGGTTAGAAGCCTGACCCTCAGACAGCAGCTGGGGGGTTGTGAAAAATTCTTCCAGGGAGAAACTAAGAACTGCTCACATCTTGCCTGCTCACTCCATGTTAGGCCCTGGGAGATAGCCACAGGAAGTGTCTATGTGACTACTTAAAACAATGTCTTTGTTCTTTGTGGTTGTAGGGGACTTGATGTGGACTGAGTCCCATCATCATCCAGAGTCAGATTATTTAGAAGCCAATCCCTTGGCTGGCCACTGTAAAAGTGGCCTAGACAGAGAGGGAGGGAGGGATGAAAGGGAACAGGCAGGGAGGAAGGGAGAGAAGCAGGGAGGGAGGGAAACCAAACCCTTTATTCCTTCGGGAGAAACCAGAGAAGCCAGGAGTTTAGGGCTCCCTCCTGATTGTAAGGAGTGGTGCCTGAGTTGGAATTTGTGGCATGAGTGTATTTCAGCTTTTCTTACACATTTCAATGTAGGTATTATCTCAGTTTCTCAGCATGTAGGAGTCCTTCAACGGTTTCCAGACTTCTCTCAGAAGAAACTGATGAGGTGTACCTGTTTATCTGGTGCATCAGTGAAAGGAGGAAAGTCAGGCGCACCCTATTTTACCACCATGCTGACATCATCTCCTATATATTTTCTTTTTAAATAATAGAATAACTGTGAGTCACAGAGCAGATGTATGTGATGAACAATTAATATTTTACTGTAAGATGAATTCGACTATGCAGAGACTTTATGATTGGATAATTAGAAATACTATTTTATTTTTTTTTAGTTGGAGTCTCACTCTGTTGCCCAGGCTGGAGTGCAGTGACATGCTCACAGCCACTGCGGCCTTGACCCGCTGGGCTCCAGCAATCCTTTCACTTCAGTCTTCCAAGTAGCTGGAACTACAGGCACGTGCTACCACGCCTGGCTAATTTTTTGATTTATTGTAGAGATGAGGTCTCACCAAGGTGCCCGGGCTGTTCTCGAACCCGTGGGCTCAGGCAGTCCCCTTAACTCAGCCTCCTAAAATGCTAGGATTAGACTTGGGCCACCAAGCCCAGCCTGAACTGCTATTTTTAAGAACCTGCAGTGAAATAGATATTTTGCTAGCTGCACTAAGTAGACATTAACTCTTTTTGACTGACCAAAACAACTTAATCCAGACAAAAATAAGTGGATGTGATATATGACAATGGTACAATTTTTTTATAGAATACATAATAGATTGAAACAGACTATTTTCTAATATTATAGACATTCTATAGTGAAGTGTAGCAAAATTCTTTTGATAACATTGAATTTTTATATTACTCAAATAACATACAATTACTTTTAATTTCTGAAAAAGTCCTTAAAACATATTGAAGGCCAGGTGCAGTGGGTCACCCTGTAATCCCAGCACTTTGAGAGGCCAATGCAAGAGAATTGTCTGAACCTGGGGGTTCTATACCAGCCTGGGCAACTTGGTGAGACCTTGTCTCTATAATAAATCACAAAAACCTGGGTGGAAGTGGTGGTATGCGTCTATTGTTCCAGCTACTTGGAAGGCTGAGGTGGAAGGATCGCCTAAGCCCAGTGGGTCAAGACTGCGGTGGCCATGAGCATGCCACTGCACTCCAGCCTAGGCGACAAGAGTGAGACTCCAACTCAAAAAAAACCCAAAACAACCATATATATATATATAGATAGATAGAAGACAAATTTACCAAATATAAATTTGATGCTATTGTCAAATGCCTAATAGGAAAGTTGAGTGGCTATCTCGTTTAAAAATACACAAGATGGCAGAGTAGGAGATGGCAGCTTTCAACCCCCTAACAAAAAACTATTAGAGAGCTATCTAAAAATGGCAACAGACCTGCAAGGTCTCAAGAGTCCAAATAGAAATATACAACACAGGGGCACTAGAAAAGGAGAATAACAGCACCAAAAAAAATTACTAGGGAGATTGACTTAGGAGAGACCTCTTGTAAGGCAGGACTAGTGGTGATGACCTCCTTCAGCTTTTGTTGGAATAAGTCTCTCTCCCTTATCTCTGAAGGACACTATTCTTGG
>NW_007258861.1:356731-372688 GCF_000164805.1 Carlito syrichta | reverse complement strand
TATAGGGTTTCTGCTGAGAAGTCTTCTACTAAGTGTATTGAGGTCCATTCTATTATATTATATTTGCTTCTTTTCTCTTGGTACTTTCAGGATCCTCTTTGTCCTGATCTTTGATAATTTGATTATAATATATCTTATTTGGGTTAAATTTGATTGTTGGCCTATGACCTTCCAGGACCTGCATATTTATATCTTTCTCCAGGTCTGGAAAGATTTCTGTTATTATTTTTGTAATTTTTGTCTTTCTCTACTTCCTCTTGAACTCCAGTGACCTATACATTTGCCCTTTTGATGTTATTCCATAAATCCCATAAGCTTCCTTTGTTCCTTTTCATTCTTTTTTGTTGTTGTTCTTGGAGTCTCACTCTGTCGCCCAGGCTGGAGTGCAGTGGCATGCTCATGACCAACCCAGCATTCGACCTGCTGGGCTCAGGCAATTCTTCCACCACAGCCTTCCAAGTAACTGGAACTACAGGTGCATGCTACCATGCCTGGCTAATTTTTTTTTATATATTGTAGAGATGAGGTCTCACCAAGTCGCCTAGGCTGGTCTCCAACCCCTGAGCTCAGGCAATCATCTTGCCTTAGCATCCCAAAGGGCTAGGATTACAGGCTTGAGCCACCACACCCAGCTATTTAATTTTTTATTTTATTTTTCAGCTCCCAGATTTCCATTTGATTTTTAAAAATATTATTACAATCTCTCTGTTGTTACTTTGATAAACTTCTAAATGTTTTTCTGTGTTTTCTTTAAGTTTTCTAAGCTTCCCTACAGCCATTTTAAATTCTTTGTGTGACAGATTACTTATCTCCATCCCTTTTAGGGTCAGTCACCAGCACCTTGTTTTGTTTGGCAAGGTCTTATTTCCCTTCCTCTTGATGCTTATGGATGTGTATGAATGTCTGTGCATTAGTTATTTCTTCCAGTCTTTGCACTCTGGCTTTGTGCCCATTCTTCTTCAGTAGACCTTTCCAGAAGTTCTAAGCAGACTGACTTGTGTTTCCTACACCCATGACTATTACAGCCATTTCAGCACTAGAGGGTGCCCTAAACTCAGGTTTGCTACAAGTCTTGCAAGGGCTGAGAGGTTGGCATGACACACTAGACCAGATGAATCTGAGGAAAACCCAAAGGGCACCTAGGCTGTGTTGAAAAGCTGGCCAGGGGCCCACGACCAGAAGTCTGTCCCAGTAGCCCAAACAGGCACAGTCCCAGCAGGCTGGACAATTCCCCAAGTGCCATGAGAGTAGCTGGAGCTGATAATGGGCTCCCTCAGAATCTGCCATAGGACAGAGGCCAGAAAACCCATTCCAGTAGCCCAGATGGGGACGGGGCCAAACCTGAGACTGGGTCCCTCAGAATATATTGTGGGATGCTGGCTGGCAAGCCTATCATAGAGGCTCAAATGGACAAGAAACTTCCAGGCTGCAAGATATAGGCAAGTTTCCCTCTGGGTCATTGTGTGAGTAGTACTAAACTAGGACCACAGCTGAGGAAGCAGGGACCAAGGTCAACTTTCAGATTCACTGCCAAGAACAGTGCTGGCAGGCAAACAAGCCTTCCCCACTGAGGTACCATTCCCCACTGAGGTGCATGATTCCTCCTGGACCCCTTGGCAGATGGTTTTGATTGCAGGCTCAAGGCCATTAGGGGCTGCTGCCGAGCCCCTTGGGGAATTAAGCTATTTCCAGGCTTGAAACTGGGAGCACAATTGGTAGGTCTGCCAACTGGGTGTGGATCCGGACTCTCAAAACAACCCCCTTAGTTAGGGCTTGGGCTCCATTAGGCTTCCACAACCTCCTACTTGAATCTCAAGACTCCCACAAAGAGACTTTTGTCTGGATGGGTGCAGAATTCTTGTTGTTGTGGGAGGATAAAAGTGGATGGCCATCTTGCTGACATTATTTCAACCCTAGAATCTATGTATCAGTCCAGGAAATTTGCCACGATTAAAAGACCTGTTGTTTGCCTTCAAGTAGATTGTGGTGGTTCTAAAACATGTCCACAAATTCTTTGATACTCTTCCCTTTGCAAGGTGGAGCCTAATTACTCTCCCTTTGAGTGTGGGGTGTACTTAATAACCTATTTCCAGAAAATAGAATGTGGCAGAAGTGATGGTGTGTGATTTCTGAGGCTGGGTCATAAAAGATATTGAGGCTTTAGTCTCTCCCTCAGATTATTCACTCCAAGAGAAGCTACCATGTCCCAAAGACAATCAAGAACCCCTTTGGAGATGTTCACATAACAAGTAACTGAGGCCTTCTATGAACAACTGGGGAGAAACTGATGCTTCCAGCCAACAGTCATGTAAGTGATATAAGTGAACAATCTCAGTCACAGATCCTCCAATCCTAACCAAGATTTCAGGTATCCGGAGCACTCGTCAACATTTTAACTACAACCTCATGAAACACCCTGAGCCACCTACCTAAGGACCATCTTGCTAAGCTGCTCCCAGATCCTAACCCTCAAAATCTTAAGCTGATAAGTTTTATGGTAATTTTATGCAGCAATAGGTAACTAATGCAGCATGTTAGCGAATATAGCCCCAGCAGGCTTGAGAGTGATTGAAATGAACACAACCACCATTGACAAGGTAGATTTTTAGGGGATTTTATATATATATATACATGACTTATACTCCAATATCAGGGCATGTCTTCACCAAATATCTTTTTTTTTTTTTTTTTGAGTTGGAGTCTCTCTCTGTCACCCAGGCTGGAGTGCAGTGGCATACTCACAGCTACCCCAGTGTTGACCTGCTGGGCTCTGGCGATCCTTCTGCCTCAGCCTTGCAAGTAGCCAGAACCATAGGTGCACACTTCCACGCCCGGCTAATTTTTTTGTTGTTGTTGTTGTAGAGATGAGGTCTCGCCAAGTTGCCTGGGCTGGTCTTGAACCCACCGGCTCAGGCAATGCACTCACCTTGGCCTCCCAAAGTGCTAGGATTACAGGCTGAGCCACCAAGCATGGCCACCAAAGTTCTTATAAGCTTCAAAATTACGAAGAATTCCCAAGTCTCCTCCAATTCCATCCCATCCTCACGCAATATTATAATGCGCTCAGGTAGTGGCACTAACTTTACAAGGGGAAAATAAATGCGTTGCCTTCTAAGATTTGACTTCTATTTTTTTTTTTTTTTGAGTTGGAGTCTCACTCTGTCGCCCAGACTGGAGTGCAGTGGCTGCTCCTGGCCACTGCAGCCTCGACCTGCTGGGCTCCAGCGAACCTTCCGCCTCAGCCTTCCATGTAGCTGGAACTACAGGTGCGCGCCATCTATTTTTTTTTTTAGTTGAAGTCTCACACTGTGGCCCAGGCTGGAATGCAGTGGCACACTCACGGCCACCCCAGCATCAACTTGCCTTCCAAGTCGATTTGACTTCTATTTTAAGCCATTAGTTTGTTTTTTGTTTTTGTTGTTTTGAGTCAGAGTCTCACTTTGTCACCCAGGCTGAAATGCAGTGGCACACTCACAGCCACTACAGCCTCGACCCAGTGGGCACAGGCAATCTTTTTGCCTCTGCCTTCCAAATAGCTGGAACCACAGGCATTCGCCACCATGCCTAGCTAATTTTTTTATTTATTATAGAAATGAGGTCTCACCATGCTGTTCAGGCTGGTCTCGAACTCCTGAGCTCAGGCAATCCTCTCACCTCCGCCTCACAAAATTGGGATTACAGGCATGAGCCACCACACCTGACCAAGATTAGCCTATGTTAGCCAAAAAGCCACATCTCCTATTCTTGGCCTCTGTGGCAGACTGTATTTTCCAAAATGGCTGTAACAACATATCCCTTCCCACATGCTCTCTTCACATTATGATACTGACATTCTCCCTATCCAGAGGTGGGGTTCATCTTCCCTTTGAATCTGGGTAGCCTGTAACTACAGCAGAAGTGATGCTTTGTGACTTTTTTAACAAGGTCATAGAAGTGAATACACCCTCCAATGGACCCTTCAGGGACACTTGCTCTTGGAGCCCAGCTACTATGCTATAAAGAAAGTACATCAGATTGGGAATGGTGACTGAAGCCTGTAATCCCAGCACTTTGGGAGGCTGAGGTGAATGGATTGCCTGAGCCCGCGGGTTCGAGACCCACCTGGGCAGCGAGACCTCATCTCTACAATAAATCAAAAAATCAGCTGGGTGTGCTAGTGAATGCCTGTAGTTCCAGCTACTTGGAAGGCTGAGGTAGAAGGATTGCCTGAGCCCAGCAGGTCGACGTTAGGGTGGCCGTGAGTGTTGCATGCCACTGCACTTCAGCCTGGGCGACAGAGTGAGACTCCAACTCAAAAAAGAGAAAGTACATCATATGGAGAGCACACGTGAGTGCTCTGGCCAAAAACCTAACTGAGGTCCCAGCTGACAGCTGGCACCAACTGCCAGATCATGACTGACATTTCAGATATTTCCAGCTCCCAAACATGAAGTCACTCCCAGCCTTCAAGCAGTGTCAGCTGATGTACCTAAAGCACAGATGAGCTGTTTCCATTATGTCCTGGCCAAACTGTGTAACTCTCTATGAAATAAGTCATTATTGTTATATTCATCCAGTAAATCCAGGATGGTTTGTTATGTGCATTATCAACTGCAAAACCCCCCAAATTTTAACAGCAAAGTACTGACTGTCTTGTGTTTTATAAGTACCCTAACTCAGCAGGAAAGAAACTAAAGAAAGCCATAATGCAGATATCTCTTCAATCAAACTTTCCTGCCTGAAATGTCAGCTAATAGGTGAGGGAAGCAAGAGAGCCAGAGTTCCTAAACGTACTTGTAGTTCACAGCATTGTTAACAGGATAACTCAAGACTTTAAATAGCGTCCTTGAAATTTTGACAAATTTTCAGATTTTGCTGAATGAGCCTTTTCCTTCTGAAGTTTTCCCAAAGAAGGAGATACAGCCAAGGTCTCTCCAGTATAGCAATCGCAGGAAATAGTCTGAATCTCTCTTTCCTTTCCCTAATTGCCCCAGGAAAAGGCCAGAAACTACTTCGGGTACCCTCCCACTGTGGGTGCTTTTCTGTCCTCTCAATAAATCCTGCTTTCTCAAAAAAAAAAAAAAAGACCAGAAACTGGAAGCTGAACTATCCTCTCCCATTTAGGTGTGGGGAAATACAATGACTAATGCCGTAAGCACACTCTCAGATTAGACAGGAAATTGGGCAACAGGGCTGTTTAAGTTTTCAAGGGATATCCTTACCTACTCCTGACTCTGCTTAGTTTCCCCATCCTCAACTCCCATTTACTAAGCACCAGCTATTGCAAGTAGAATGAGCAAGGATATATTTTGAATGGAATGCTGCTACTCAAACTCTGTTCTGGTGATTCTACCAAAAAAAAAAAGTGTGAAATAATATTCCCTATGAACCAGTAAGGAAATAATTTTTTCGCCATTTCTGTTCTACATATTGGCTTATGATTTTTTTAAAACCTCAAAAATGTTTGACAAATTACTATTAAGTGCTAAAGTAGATGCTATGGTGAGAATAAAACACCAAAAACATAAAGTTTTTGTCCTTAATCACTTATTCTCACCAGAAGGGCCCAGGGAAGGAGGAATCATCATCTTGTTCCTGGGATGTACAGGTGATGAGGGGAATAGTACCCTATACCCTGAAAGGCAGTGCTCAGAGACACAGGAAATAATGGAAGCAATGGCACTGAAAGTTTCCCATTCTCTTGTCAATTTAGTAATGGAAAAAATGTGCAACAAAACCAGGTTTCTGTTTTTTTTTTTTTTTGAGTTGGAGTCTCACTCTGTCGCCCAGACTGGAGTGCAGTGGCCGCTCCCGGCCACCGCAGCCTCAACCTGCTGGGCTCCGGCGATCCTTCCGCCTCAGCCTTCCAAGTAGCTGGAATTATAGGCGCGCGCTACCATGCCCGACTAATTTTTTTTTTTTATTTATTGTAGAGATGAGGTCTCACCTGCCCAGGCAGGTCTCGAACCCGCGGGCTCAGGCAATTCACTCACCTCAGCCTCCCAAAGGCGCGGGATTACAGGCTGAGCCACCGAGCCCGGCTTTTGCTTTTATATCCTAATGCTATAATCTACGCTGGCAAACCACTGTATTCCTTACCTATAAATGACAGCCAATCACACACTAATATAGATGTGTTGTCCCTATACCTCATTCTTACTGTCAAGGCCTGAGTCGTCTTTTCTGTGGATCCACAGCAGGATGATAGGCCTCCACATTTTCGTACTCATATTGTTGCTTCTCTTGCTCTCTCTCTTTTTTTTTTTGAGAGACAATGTTTCACTCTGTAACCCAAGCCTGAGTGCAGTGGCAACATCTTCTATTTTTCATCTTTAAGTGACATACAAAACAAAAGCTTTACAATGTTTTCTCATTAACACTCCAAAAATCATTCTGTATATCCCTAATGACTCATACATATCACATGTGGTAGGCTAAAAAATGGTTTCTCCAATGTTCTAATTCCCCAAACTTGCAAACATGTTACTTTACATGGTAAAAATTATTTGAAAATGTGATTAAGGATTCTGAGATTAGGAGATTATCCTTGATTATCCAGACGTGCACAATGTCATCACAGAGCTTTTATAAGAGGGAGACAGGAAGTATCATGACAACAGAAACAGAGAGAGAATTTGGAAGATTTACACTGCTGGCTTTGAAAATGGAAGATTAGGCCACAAGCCAAGGAATACAAGCAACTTCCGGAAGCTAAAAAGATGACAAACAAAACAGATTCTTCCCTTGAGTTTTCATAAAGACATTGTACTGCAACATATTTCAGACTTCTGACCTCCAGAAACATGAGAATAAATTTGTGATGTTTCTAGTCACTACATTTATGAAAATTTGTTACAGCAGCAAAAAGAACCTAATATAGGCACATCTCATTTTATTTGCACTTCACTTTATTGCCCTTCTCAGACATTGCATTTTTGTTTTTGTTTTTACAAATTGAAGGTTTGTGGCAATCCTGCACTAAGCAAGTCTATTGGCACAATTTTCCCAACAGCATGTGTTCACTTTGTCTCTGTGTAATATTTTGGTAATTCTTGCAACATTTCAAAGCTTTTCAACACATCTATTACAGTAATCTGTAAACAGCAAACTTTCATGTTACTATTGTAATTGTTTGGAGACACCACAACCATGTCCTTATGAGGCAGTGAACTTAACCCATAAATTTGGTGTGTGTCCTGACTACTCCACTGATCGGTTGTTCCCTCATCTTTCTCCCTCTCCTCAGGCCTCCCTATTGCCTGAGACACAACAATATTAAAATTAGGTCAATTTTTTTTTGAGTTGGAGTCTCACTCTGTTACCCAGACTGGAGTGCAGTGGCCGGGAGCGGCCACTGCAGCCTCGACCTGCTGGGTTCCGGCGATCCCTCCGCCTCAGCCTTCCAAGTAGCTGGAACTACAGGTGCGCGCTACCACACCCGGCTCATTTTGATGTATTGTAGAGATGAGGTCTCGCCAAGTTGCCCAGGCGGGTCTCGAACCCGTGTGCTCAGGCAATCCACTCACCTCAGCCTCCCAAAGTGCTGGGATTACAGGCTGAGTCACCAAGCCTGGCTAAAACTAGGTCAATTAATAATCCTACAATGAACTCTTAAGTATTCAAGTCACACGTCCCTCACTTTAAATAAGAAACTAGAAATGATTAAGTTTAGTGAGGAAGGCATGTTGAAAGCCAAGGTGGACCAAAAGCTAGGCCCCTTGCATTAAACAGCCAAATTGCAACTACAAAGGGAAGTTCTTAAAGGAAATTAAAAGTGCTAATCCAGTGAACACACAAATGATAAGAAAGTGAAACAACCTCATTGCTGATATAGAGAAAGTTTTTGTGATCTGGATAGAACATTAAACCAGTCACAACTTTCCTTTAAGCCAAAGCCTAATCCAGAGCAAGGCCCTCTTCAATTCTATGAATACTGAGAGATGAGAAAGCTTTCTCTCTGAAGAAATGTTTAAAACCCTCTCTCAGAAGAAATGTTTGAAGTCAGAGAAGGGTGGTTCACGAGGTTTAGGGAAATAAACTGTCTTCATAACATAAAAGTGTAAGGTGAAGCAGCAAGTGTTGATGTAGAAGCTGCAGCATGTTATCAAAGCTAAAATTATTGATGAAGGTAGCTATGCTAAATAACAGATTTTCAATGTAGACAAAACAGCCCTCTATTGGAAGAGGATGACATCTAAAACTTCCAATGCATGGCTTCAAATCTTCAAAAGACAGGCTGACTGACTCTTATTTCAGGGGCTAAAGCAGTTGAAGCCAATGCTAATTTGCCATTCCAAAAATTATATTAAAGCTACTCTGCTTGCACTCTATAAATGGGACAACAAAGGCTGAATGACAGCATATCTGTCTACAGCATGATGTACTGAATATTTTATGCCCATGCTTGGGACCTATTGCTCAAGAAGAAAGACTAAAGATTCCTTTCAAAATATTGCTGCTCAGTGACAATGCACCTGGTCATTCAAGAGCCCTGATGGAGATGTATAAGAAAATTAATGTTTTAATGTCTGCTAATGCATCCATTCTGCAGCCCAGGTATCAAAGAGTAATTTTTACTTTTAAGTCTTAATTATTTCAGAAATACATTTACCATAATACCATAAGAAAATAATTGGCAGTAGAGGGAAACCGCTGGGGTGGACCGGGGCGGGGGGGCCCACATAACATCAATAAGCGTACCTGATCTCAAACCAGGTGAAGTGGGGACCAAAGGGAGGCCCAAACTTTAACTGTATAATGACCACTTGTATACCTAATCCTGAATTGTGCCCCATATGTTTATTTTTATTTTTATTTTTTTTGAGTTGGAGTTTCACTCCGTCACCCAGACTGGAGTGCAGTGGCCGCTCCCGGCCACCGCAGCCTCGAGCCGCTGGGCTCCGGTGATCCTTCCGCCTCAGCCTTCCAAGTAGTGGGAACTACAGGCACGCGCTACCACACCCGGTTCATTTTTTGATTTATTGTAGAGATGAGGTCTCGCCAAGTTGCCCAGGCAGGTGTCGAACCTGCAGGCTCAGGCAATCCACTCACCTCAGCCTCCCAAAGCACGGGATTACAGGCTGAACCCCCGAGCCTGGCTTCCACATCTTTAAAATAAAAAATAAGGCTGGGCTCGGTGGCTCTGCCTGTAATCCCAGCACTTTGGGAGGCCAAGGTGCGTGAACTGCCTGAGCCCGCAGGTTCAAGACCAGGCTGGACAACTTGGTGAGACCTTGTCTCTACAATAAATCAAAAATTAGCTGGACGTGGTAGCGTGCACCTGTAATTCCGGCTACTTGGAAGGCTAAGGCAGAAGGATCGCTGGAGCCCAGCATGTCAATGCTGGGATGGCCGTGAGTGTGCCACTGCACTCCAGTCTGGGCAACAAGCATGAGACTCCAACTCAAAAATAAAAATAAAAATAAAAATTATTTCAGAAATGCATTTCATATACCTGCCATGGGTAGTGATTCCTTTGATGGAGTTGGGTAAAGTAAATTGAAAACCTTCTGAAAAGGATTCATCATTCTAGATGCAATTGATAACATTCATGATTCCGGGAGGAGGCCAAAACATCAACATTAATAGGAATTGGGAAGAAGTTGATTCCAACTCTCATGGATGCCTCTCAGGGTTTCAAGAATTCAGTGGAGGAATTAACTACAGATGTGGTGAAAATAGCAAGGGAACTAAAATTAGAAGTGGAGCCTGAAGATGTGACTGAATTACTGCAATCTCATGATTAACCTTTAATGGGTAAGGAGTTGCTTCTTATGGATGAGAAAACAAAGAAGCTTCTTGAAATGGAATCTACTACTGGTGAAGATGCTGTGAACACTGTTCAAATGACAACAAAGAATTTAGAATAATTCACAAGCTTAGCTTATAAAGCAGCAGTAGGGCTGGAGAGAACTGACTCCAATTATTAAAGTTTTACAGTGGATAAAATGCTATTAAACAGCATCACATGCTACAGAGAAATTTTTCATGAAACAGTCAATGGTTGTGACAAACTTCCTTGTTATCTTTTTTTTTTTTTTTTTTGAGTTGGAGTCTCACTTTGTCACCCAGGCTGGTGTGCAGTGGCACACACACGACCACCCCAGCGACGGCCTGCTGAGTGCCAGCGATCCTTCTGCCTTAGCCTTCCAAGTAGCCAGAACTACAGGCACATGCTATCACGCCTGGCTAATTTTTGATTTATCATAGAGATGAGATCTCACCAATTTGCCCAGGCTGGCCTCCAACCCGCGGGCTCAGGAAATCCGCATACCTTGGCCTCCCAAAGTGCTGGGATTATAGGCTGAGCCACCAAGCCCAGCCCTTTGTTATCTTATTTTAGTAAATTCCTACAGCCACCCCAATCTTTCAACACCCACCACACTGATACCAGTCAGCAGTCATCAACATCAAGGTAAGAACTTCCACCAGCAAAAAAATTAAGATTCATTCAAGACTCAGACAAATGTCAGCATTTTTGACAAGTTTGTCACATCCACTGACTGATTCATAAAAGATTTTTCTGTAGTATGTGATGCTGTTTGATAGCATTGTATCCACAGTAGAACTTCTTTCATTATTGGAGTCAACTCTCTTAAACCCTTCTGCTGCTTCATCAACTAAGTTTGTGAAATATTCTAAATTTTTTTTTCCTGAGTCAGAGTCTCACTCTGTCACCTAGGCTGGAGTGTAGTGGCATTCTCATGGCCACCCCAGCGTCGACCTGCTGGGCTCCGGCGTGTGCTACTATGCCCAGCTAATTATTTATTTATTTATTGTAGAGACAAGGTCTCACCAAGTAGCCTGGGCTGGTCTCGAACTCACGAGCTCAGGCAATCCACTTGCCTCAGCTTCCCAAAGTGCTGGGATTACAGGCTGAGCCATCAAGCTCGGCCCTAAATTCTTTATTACCTTTTAATTAAGGTATAGACACAGGATCTTTTAGACATAATGCTATGTATACTTAACAGACTACAGTATTGTTTAAACATAACTTTTATATATACTGGAAACCAAAAATCCCAGTGGCTCACTTGACTGTGATATTTGCTTTATTGTAGTGATCTAGAACCAAACTCACAATATCTCCAATACCACATAGTTCATTCAGCACTTAACTTACACCTAACAGACTATCCAAACGTGGCTGATGACTTCCCACAGAACAAACTCTCAACCTTTCACATAATATATTCTCAATAAATATGTATTAAATTGAATCTTCTGCCAAAAAAGAATGTTTAATATAAATGTGTGCCAAAATATAATTTTTTTTTTTTTCTGAGTTGGAGTCTCACTCTGTCACCCAGACTGGAGTGCAGTGGCTGCTCCCGGCCACCACAGCCTCGACCTGCTGGGCTCCAGCGATCCTTCCGCCTCAGCCTTCCAAGTAGCTGGAACTACAGGCGCGCGCTACCACGCCCGACTAATTTTTTGATTTATTGTAGAGAGAGGTCTCGCCTGCCCAGGCGGGTCTCAAACTGTGGGTTCAGGCAATCCACTCACCTCAGCCTCCCAAAGGTGCAGGATTACAGGCTGAGCCACAAAGCCCGGCTTATAATTTTCAAGGAGTTTCTAAGCGATTCTCTTTCAAATGTATCATGAGCATGTGTTAAAAAGGTATTTATGCCATAAAAGAACCACCACGATGATGATGCTGCTTCAAAGGATATAAGAGACTATGAACTACACATAGTGGGAAAAAGAATACCAAGATAAAATTCAAAAGTTGTATATAATGTAGTTAATGTCTTGCAGAACAACAAAACTCTCCCCTTTGAGACTATCTTTTCCACCTGAAAACATCTCCACTAGACAAAAATAATTTGAATTTATTAACTATAAGTTAAAACCTAATTTGACTATAAGTTAAAACCTAATTTGACTGAGCCTGGGACCTCATTAATAGTAAATTCTAAATCAAACAGAATAACCTTGCCCTAGAACTTCAAATGACCCTTTAGGCAGGATGATTAGATTTTGCTTTTGTTACAAACATTGAAAGGGCACACAATAATCCCTTTTCCTTATTTCCAGATTTTATTTAGAATTTTCTAAACAGACTTAGTCCAGTTATACATAAATGACTAATAAACTACTCCAAAATTTTGTGGTTTAAATCTTCAACCATTTTATTACATATCACAATTTTATGGGTCAGGAATTTGAGATAGGTTTGGCTGAATTATTCTTCTGTTCCACATGGCACCAAATAGAGTCACTCAATATTCAGTTGGTAACTGAGCCGATATGGAGAATCCAAGACAGTTTCATTCATATACCTAGTGTCTTGGCAGGGATGACTGGTAAGCTGAATACAGATGCCCTCCCTTTTTATGCAGTTTCAGAGTCATTCCAGTAAGTAAGCTGGGTATTTTACATGGACTTGGACTGCCACCAATCTTCTTAAATTCAACCCAGAACAGGTGTAGCATCTCCTCTCCCATATTCCATGAGTCAAAGCAGTCATATCCAAACCAGATTCATGGAAAGGCAGAAATAGATCCCACTTCTCAATGGAATCAAAGAATTTGTGGCTATGTTTAAGCCACCACATATTTTGCCTTGTAAATATTTATTTTCATTATATGGGTAATTCCCTTCTTCTATTATCTGTTTACACCAAAGGTTCTGGTAATTCTAATGTTTGGAATCCTGTTTTAGAGATGTGTGTTACTTCATGAAAATATCATCTGAAGCCAGACTCACAAGAAAGTAAACTTTATGTAATATGTTTTTTACAATTAAAAAAAATTATAGAGAGTATGTAAATGCCATGATAGATTATTTACAGCATCTGGAGAAAGCACAGATGACAGCAAAGAAAGCCAGTGTGGTGACTTGCTCTGATGACCTTTCTCAGCTGTCAAAAACCTCTTCTGCCTACTTGGCATGCAGGAGAACTCTCTTCTCTCATTTACTCAAGGGACACTCTCCAGAGATGTCATACCCTATGTCTAAAGAATTACTTGTGGGCCGGGCTTGGTGGCTCAGCCTATAATCCCGTGCTTGGGGAGGCCGAGGTGAGTGAATTTCCTTAGCCCGCGGGTTCGAGACCGGGCAACTTGGCAAGACCTCATCTCTACAATAAATAAAAAAAAATTAGCCGGGCTTGGTAGCGCGTGCCTGTAGTTCCAGCTACTTGGAAGGTTGAGGCGGAAGGATCGCTGGAGCCCAACAGGTCGAGGCTGCGGTGGTCGGGAGCAGCCACTGCACTCCAGTCTGGGTGACTGAGTGAGAGTCCAACTCAAAAAAAAAATAATAATTACTTGTGAAAAGAACTTGTGCCCTCTTCATTTTATCTCCCTCATAGACAGGTGTTGTGTGAGAGAAAAATGGAAAATTTTGTTGATCCTGCCAATGACATCTTTCTGCGTCTTTAATTTCTGTTCTGCATTATTTCTTTGGGTTTATTCTAGTTCATTTATACTCAGGCTTTCCTATTTTCTTATATAAGTTGTTTTTCCCGTATCCTAAAAGTTTTTTATTTTATTTTATTTATTTATTTATTTGAGTTGAAGTCTCACTCTGTCGCCCATACTGGAGTGCAGTGGCCGCTCTCGGCCACCGCAGCCTCAACCTGCTGGGCTCCAGCGATCCTTCCCCCTCAGCCTTCCGAGTAGCCGGAATTACAGGCGCGCGCTACCATGCCCGGCTAATTTTTTGATTTTATTGTAGAGATGAGGTCTCGCCTGCCCAGGCGGGTCTCGAACCCGCAGGCTCAGGCAATCCACTCACCTCAGCCTCCCAAAGGCGCGGGATTACAGGCTGAACCACTGAACCCAGCAAGTTTTTTACTTTTTTGAGTCTCACTCTGTCACCCTGGAATGCAGCAGCACAATCACAGCTGCTGCAGCCTCTACCTGCTGAGTTCAGGCAATCCATCTGCCTCAGCCTCCTAAGTAGCTGGAACTACAGGCCCACACCATGCCACACCACACCTGGCTAATTTTTTTAGTTTTGGATAGAGGAAGTCTCATCACGTTGCCCAGGCTGCCCTTGAACTCCTGGACTCAGGAAATCCTCTTGCCTCAGCCCGCCAAAGTGCTGGGATAACAGGCATGAGTCACTAGGCCCGGTCAAAAAGTTGTAATATGTTAATTATTATCATTCAGTTCTAAATATTTTCTAGTGTCTATGTTTTCTTAGCCAACAAATTAGAGGGTTTTTTCAATTTCTGAAAATATGGTATTTTCTAATCGATATTTACTATTATTTCTAACATAATGGTCAAAACATGATCTGCAACATCAGGGATCAGCAAATTCTTTCCGTAAAGGGCCAGACAGTAAATATTTTAAGCGTTGCAGGCCACATAGTATTCATTATAACTAACCAACTATGCCTTTATAGCCTTAAAATGACCAAACACCATACGTAAATAAATGAGAATGGGTGTGTTCCAATAAAGCTTTACTTACAAAAACAGAAAACTGGCCAGATTCGGCCACGGGCCATAGTTTGCCAATCCTTGGTCTACATGGCATCAATTCCTGGTGATTGTTAAGATCTAATGTAACCTAGTACTCGATGTTTTATAATGCTCCACGCATGCTTGAAAACCAATTAGCATCTTATCTCCTCCTGCTCCACTCCTTTAAGGTTCAGGCCGGCCCATGTAAACATTTGATTTTGTGATTTTGGTGCAGTGACTAAGAGATTGGGTTTTGAGAATCAGACAAATCTCAGCTGAAAGTTATGTCACCTGCCATTGGGTGGTTTGAAGAAATTAGTTAATGTTGCTAATCCTCAGGCTGCTCGCCTATAAAGTGAAGGGAAAAAAAAAACACTACCTACCTCAGGGGGTGCACATAAGGAAAGATTAAATAAGACAATCCATATAAAGCGCCGGTCAGAGCGGCAAGATAAGGGGCCATAAGTGACAGTATTAGCATCATCATGTCATTGACACCACTCTGTAAGGCAGCTAGAATTGTACCCATTTTACAAAGCAACTAAGGCTCAGGGATGTTTAGATAACCTTCCCAAAGTTTCATAGCCAGAGGCAAAGCACTAGTTCCCACCCAGGACTTCTATTTTCAAATCCAATGTTTCCAGTACTCAAACTCTGATTAATCCCGTCACACTAACAACCTGAAAGGAATTTACTGTGTGCCATGAGGGTCAAAGCTGCATTTTAAGACACCCAGAGACACGGACTGCGAAACCCCAAAAGAATTCTTCCCTTGTGGTGCAAGTTCAGGCCCGATGGGAAGAGAAGTCGTTCAAACGAGCTTAAAGGGCACGGAAAGTGCTGGCGGAGGCAAGAAATCACCCAGATGAACTCTGGAAGCAGGGCGCCAAAGCTTACAACCGGGACGCATGCTTTTCTGGCCTCTAGGGAAGTGGCGTCACCCAGCGGCGTCCGGGGCTCCAAGGCCTTGCTGCGGTCGCCGGCCCACCCCGCGCTGGCCTTTCTGGCCCTCCAGCCCCGCGTGCCTGAAGCGCCTGGGGCCTAAAAATATCACCCGAGTTAAACCTCCCGGAAGCGTCTTCAGCTTTTTAAAAGACGGTGGCGGTCATCGCTTGGAGCCACATACACCGCAGCCCTGACCTGCTGTTGATTCAGCAGGCGACGCGCCGCTGAAGGCGGCGACGAATTCGGGCCCTCTTGAAGACCACGAACTGCCCATCTTCCTTCCCCTCCACGGAGCGCAGATCGCAGTGTGACGACCTCAGCAGCCCAAGGAGCGTGTTGGCCGTTGGGAAAGTAGCCCGGGAGTCTCCGTGTCTCCCGGCCCGGGCTAAGCCCGGGACTCTTCAAAGCCACATCCTGTGACAATCACCGGGTTTTCTCTGCCCTGTCAGTGACGGAAAACTCGTGACCGGCCTTTCTGCTCCAAGCCCAGCACCCGGTCGGCGAGGAGAAACAGGGGCGGAGCTTCCAGCCGGGATCGCTAGAAAGGCCCCAACGGGCAGCGCGTGCGCAGTCTCTCGCCACGGGACCTCCTTCCCGCCGCTGAGACTAGGAAGCGGGAC